>NC_085951.1:7130833-7433863 GCF_963556715.1 Cydia fagiglandana
CAAAATAAAATTACTTAAGTATTATTGTTGACAGATACTGTCAAATGGGATGTTGTTTGACAGAATCTGTAAGAATCTTGAAAGTTGAAAGTTTTTTAATAAATATGGATCTTGCTTACGCAGCGTCTTATGTAGGCGAACATCGCGCGATCCCGAAGCGAAACGGCGGGACGCGGCGCGAGGCGGCTCAATCAATCCTTTGATGCCCATAGAAGTGTCCTATGTAAGCGATCTCGTTGTGACCGCGGTGCGGCGCGATTTGATGAATGCTGATGGTCCTCGTTATTATGCTCAAGGCATTAGTCTTAAATAGTAGGTACTTAAGATAAGGTGTTGTATAGTAATCAAAGTGAATGAGGTTCAGTCGGCACGCGTTGATGTCTTTTTAAATTTTGTTTGTTTCATAGGAGTTTCTTTAGGAAATTTTGTTTTTAGGGTTCCGTACCCAAAGGGTAAAACGGGATCCTATTACTAAGACTCCGCTGTCCGTCCGTCCGTCCGTCCGTCCGTCCGTCCGTCACCAGGCTGTATCTCACGAACCGTGATAGCTAGACAGCTGATATTTTCACAGTTGACGTATTTCTGTTGCCGCTATAACAACAAATACTAAAAACATAATAAAATAAAGATTTAAGTGGGGCTCCCATACAACAAACGTCATTTTTGACCGAAGTTAAGCAACGTCGGGTGGGGTCAGTACTTGGATGGGTGACCGTTTTTTTAGATAATGGTACGGAACCCTTCGTGTGCGAGTCCGACTCGCACTTGGCCGGTTTTTGTTGTTTTTTGCGTATAATGGTACGGAACCTTTCGTATGCGTCCGACTCGCACTTGGCCGGTCTATTTTTATCATCGCAGTGTCGACGAACCAGGTATGTTATTTATTATACCGGATATATATTATACAGCCTATCTTGAACGTGATGACAAAACTTTTTATCGATTACTATACTTTTGGTCTCGCCGGAACATCAGCGCTGACTTTAGGGTTAGCATTTACCACGTTCGATGTGTTGCCTCTTTATCGCACTTGTAAATTTGTCCGTAAGGTTGACAGGGAGGCAACACTTCGAACGTGGTTCGCGGTAGGCCCTCTGAACATAGGCCTCACCCTTGGACCTCCATTCGTACCGGTTGGAAGCGACCCGCATCCAGCGTCTTCCGGCGGCCTTAACAAGGTCGGCCAAGCGGAGGTATGAAATGTAGTTAGCGTAGAATGTAGATTCTTGACTTTTCACCGCTTCAGTTACAAGCACTGCACCTTCTAGTACAGGAAAAATCTAGAACTTTAGTAATCACGTGTCAATCAACTAATCATGCAAGCCAAATGAGTACAAACACGATAAGCAAAACAAACGAAACTTTTGCGTCAGACCTTTTGATGAAGTCCCCTTAATGGCAAATCTCATAACTAATAACAGGCTAATTTCGTGATTTTTCCACAGGTATTTAGTTATTATGTTGATAAACGACAATTAGTTCGATAAATTGTGCACTACTGTTAGGCGATCAGTCAAATTATTACCTCAGCCGTGAAAGGTTCGTGAAGCGACAAGATATGAAAAATCTGTGGATCATATACTTAAGGTAGGCTCCGGGTTTCTTATTCTAAACCTATTTAGATTATTCTAATCTTCCTGTGATCTATCAGATTATTGGCTTGTCTTACACTTATTGATTGAGTGGGTGCGAAGGCAAAAAAGATTTTGTATACCTATGTCTTTCGGCTATCGGGGTGTTCTCATCTATAAGTCGTAATTATCAACCAATTCTTGTGAAATTTTAATTTTAAGTGTAATAATAAATGTGTATTTAGTTTTTGGATTTGTGGGGGTTCGGTAGGCCGCTGTCCTAAACGACTCTGCCTAGAAATTAGTGTCCGACCGAAGGTTCGGTTTCGGTTTCGTTTTCGGCCAGTTTCGGCCAAAAAATCATGTATCGGCTGTAGTTTCGGTTTCGGCCAAAAAACGGCCGGACCTTTCGGCCGGGCCGAAACTTACCAAATGGTACTTCGGAATAAGACCAAAAGTTGGGGAATAAGTAGGACAACAATATTAATACCTACATATTAGTTATACTGATTCATGTATAGGTACAGAAATTAATTGGTTTATTATAAAACACAATTCCACTAATGAGGGCGCCACTGGACGGTCGACGCAGTCTTAAGAGGCTTTCAATACCTATAACGCGCACACTATCTAATTGTTTCGGAGTGAATGAGTGATTTTACCTCAATTTACTATTGGTTTGTGTTCCACATGTCCTCTACTTCAGCTTAGCCTTTGGCCTTCCTGCGCCATGCTCGGCCTGCGGTCTCGCTTTCTAATACAATGGACATTGGTTGGAATCTCTGCTCAACTACTTATCCTGAAGCCTGAAGCACGGCTTTGACTTCGCATGAAAGTTCGCCTCTGGGGCATTTCGGACTTTTAGGCCCAGGTGAAGATTGGTACCCGGCCTTGCGATATTGTCAACAAAAAATTTCGCGCTCGCTTTTTTGGTTGGTTTTTTAGGGTTCCGTACCCAAAGTGTAAAACGGGACCCTATTACTAAGACTTCGCTGTCCGTCCGTCCGTCCGTCTGTCACCAGGCTGTATCTCACGAACCGTGATAGCTAGACAGTTGAAATTTTCACAGATGATGTATTTCTCTTGCCGCTATAACAACAAATACTAAAAACAGAATAAAATAAAGATTTAAATGGGGCTCCCATACAACAAACGTGATTTTTGACCAAAGTTAAGCAACGTCGGGAGGGGTCAGTACTTGGATGGGTGACCGTTTTTTTTTTCTTTTTTCTTTTTTTTTTGCATTGTGGTACGGAACCCTTCGTGCGCGAGTCCGACTCGCACTTGCCCGGTTTTTGGTTAACCCTGTATCTACATATTAACTTGACTTGAGAGTTAGACCAAGAAAATTCTGCAATGATTTTGATAGCATACGCAGTGCAACTAGTGCAAATGTTATTTATACGTCATAATTTCATAGAAGTTTTGACGTTTAAAATAACACTTGCACTGCTTGTGTTATCAAAATTGTTGCAGAATTATCTTGGTCTAACTCTAGTAATTTTCTTAAAAAACTGCTTAAGTAACATCAATTTCAAGGATATTGGGTGTTGACAGCCCCATAACATGTGTATAAAAGGGATTTTATGTCATTTTTCCAACGATTTTAACAAGTCTACAAAAGTTTCGGTTTCGGTTTCGGCCGAAACTAGAGCCAAAGCCGAACATTCGGTTTCGGTTTCGGTTTCGGCAAAAATCATGTTTCGGTCGGACACTACTAGAAATCCGGTTTTCCTTACGAATCCCAAGCAAGATTCATTTGACGTCACATTTTGTGATTAGGTGTCGATTGGAAAAAGGGTAACGCATTTTTTTGTTTTATAAATTTTATATGTGCATATAAATATTTTTATTATAAAATATAGCTGTACCAAATTTGGTGATTTAAGTACATGTAAAAAATCTTAAATATTTTATTTGAAAGGGTTATTGCATGCAAATGGCAAATTCTTGCAGATAACGTAAACTAGTAAATAATTATTTCATAAATTGTCTTTCCAATTATTTTTATTTCGGATAAGCCATGAATAAGCAATGGATACGACAGTTACCTACTACACTCAAGTGGAATGCAAATATCTATACAAAGTGATCCGTATAATTGCTCTTGAGTGTAAATAGATGGATGATTAGAACAGCAATGAACTTATCAAGTTTTCGCTCATCCTCATCAAAGATCAAGGCAATGTATATATCCTGGTGCCAATTGTACTGAGAGTATCTGACTTCTGATTCTGATTATCAACAAACCCAAGACCTCCGTGGCAAAAATGAATAATTATTGTACAATAATGAGTATTAAGAGGTTACGGCCAGGCGAAGGTCATTTATTCAGTAAAATATGTGATACTTAGATACATAAAATACCTTCGCCCAACAAAGGAATTTTTTGCGAAAAGTTAAAAGTGTCGGGGAAATCATTATAATACCTACGTCATATGCAGAGGCCCTAAGTACAGAAAATATCGAACAAAAAAGTCATTAAAAAGTCACCTCCGCTGTGACACTATCAAGGTGGAACCGCGATCTAAGTTCCAAGATAGGGAGTGCAGAGCGGTAGAAGACAAGGGATCATATATGAGTTGAGTGGTAACGCGCTCTCCTAACACAAAACCTCTGTCATACAGGCTCTAGCGAACTTGACCATCACAGTACCGGTGTAGCCCTTATTGCAACAGGATAAGGTCTATCTAGTTAAGTGTATTGCTGTCACAAGTATCAACAGATAGGAAGTGTAGCGTTGCAGAAGGCGTCGGCATGAGTTGAGTGATATCGCGCTCACCTAACACAAACCTCTGTTATACCTAGCGAACTTGACCGCTACAGTAACGTTGTAGACCTTATCGCAACAGGATAAGGTCTATCAATAGTTAGTTAAGTGTATTGCTGTCAAAAGTATCAATAGTTACGGGGTGCAGAGCTGCAGGAGGCTTCGGCATGAGTTGAGTGATATCGCGCTCACCTACGACAAACCTCTGTCATACCTAGCTAACTTGACCACTACAGTACCGTTATATACCTTATTACAACCGGATAAGGTCTATCAATGGTTAGTTAAGTGTACTGCTGTCACAAGTATCAACAGATAGGAAGTGCAGCGCTGCAGAAGGCGCCGGCATGAGTTGAGTGATATCGCGCTCACCTAACACAAACCTCTGTTATACCTAGCGCACTTGACCACTACAGTACCGTTGTATACCTTATTACAACCGGATAAGGTCTATCAATGGTTAACGGTATCGCTGTCACAAGTAACCCTTGACTTCCACTCACGCCTTTTCCTATTTCAGTTTATCATGCGTACTCGGCGGGGTGCTGTCGCAGCAGCCCTCATTCTTCGATGCAGTGTCAGGGCTACTCCGCGACACCAACAACCTGTATCTTGGGGAGCCCCCTGACGCCGAGGAGCTGTACTCGGAGTACGACTTCATCATCATAGGCGCCGGAACTGCTGGGTGCGTGCTTAGCAATCGGCTCACGGAAGTTGAAGATTTTAAGGTTAGTATATTGCCGTAAACTAGTACTAAATGCAAGTAGCAAATGTATGAACTTGCACTAAATGCTAAACCTATGGAAGTATGGAACCACAGATAATAACTAAAGGGCTCCACAACTCGTATTATACAATGTCTTAGTAAAAGGGCTCCACCCATCACAGTTTCATAACACCACACAATGGTGTAGTGCATATTGTTTTCCATCGTATTTTCTCGGAAACGTTCGTATCTGACTGAAATAGCAAGACACGTTCGAACGTTTCTGTGAAAATATAATGGAATATATATATTTATGCCCTACATCTGTATTGTGTAAACACGCCTAGCCAAGATCACAATCGTTGATAGAAAACACCAATTGAAACTTAAAATCTAATATAGGTATTAGGTATGAAAATAATCACGTCGTAGCATTTGTCAACCCGATACCTTTTTTTCCTTATTTGTACATTAAGTGCCCCAACTTAAGTCCTCACTTTGATATACTAGGTTACTATGTTAGACTACTACTGTTCGATGTCATGTTGGCTAGCCTCCCAGGCCCTTATAAGGTGTAAAAAAAGTCATGTTAACGTACTCGTATAATTAATTACATACATTAATAGACCCATTGATAAACAAACTAGACAGTTTTCAAACAAAAAAATCGTCACGTTTGACGTAATTTATTCGCAACGACACGCATTACGCCATAATTAATTGGTATAATTTAAACAAACGTTCAATCAAACCCTTTTTTTGCACACTTCAGATCAGATAACAATAAATAGGTAAGTACAAATAACCTACCTTAAGTTTTATATACGTAAGCAAAAGTTAAAATAACAACAACAACGTAACGATCTTTTCCAGTTTTTTGCGATAGTTGAGTTAGAAGAAAACAAAAAGTATGCAAGGCCAAAGAATAATACTTACATTATCAAATTATTCACAAATAAATAGGGATGTAAAAAAAATTGTGACGTAAAAATATCCTTAAACCAGAAGCGTCAATTTTGATTCTGACAGATCATATACATATCACATTCAGATTAAATGGGGTTGGCAACTGTCAAAGGTTTGCATAGATGGCGCCATCATAGCTTGCACCTTTTTCTATGAGATTTGGCTTAAAGAGCTGGCATCCAGGGCATTAAAAAAACAAAAATTTGACACAATTCTAGGGATTGACAGGGCAAGCCATAGCTATGATGGCGCCACCTGCTTAATACTTCGACCGGCCAACCCTATTAATAACCTCTTTAAGTATTATTTTGTTACTATGACATAAAAAGCATACCTAACGCCAAATTCGAAGAAACCATATCTCATATAATTAACCCAGATATTTATCAACCCCCTTATTCATTAGTACATTGTGTATTAAGGGCGGGAAATAAGAAATTACGAACGAGTGTCAATTTTAAGCCCGACGCGAAGCGAGGGCTTAAAATGTTCACGAGTTCGGAATTTCTTTACCGCCCGTGGCACACACAATGTTTTTCATCACACTTGTAAGGAAAAAAAGGAGAATTAATAAAAACAAACTTCTGTATAAAACACTTTTCCGCCCTAGGGCGAAAATTTCAATTTCCCGCCCGCAAGCCCTACGTGTAAATAAGTGTTTTTCATCACACTTGCTCGGAAAAGATTTTTTCCGCCCTAGGGCGAAAATTTCAATTTCCCGCCCGCAAGCCCTACGTGTAAATGAATCTTTTCCGAGCAAGTGTGATGAAAAAAACTTTACGGGCCTGATTCAGTTAAATTATGTTGTATCCCTTTCTTACAAATACATGTCAAAATGACTTGATACAGACATAAAATGCATTGTTTTACTAACTAGACTAACAATTGCTACTATTGCTTTACAGGCGTTCTGATTTATTCAATTTCAATCATGTTTACTGTCTGTTTTATTACTTTTATATGCATAAATATTGGAAATTTCTTTTCAACTTTTCATTTTGCGGAATCCTGTATGAGTTTTTTTTTAATCTAATAAAAATAGTGAATCATTTCATTTGTATTGTATCCCGTACTCCGCCCGCTACTTATCCACGTCTAAGGGCCCCCCCCACATCTGGCGTCTTTCGAGGGTCGGCGTCTACAATTCTATGACCGACGTCGACGCAACGTCGACGCAGCGTCGACGCAACTGCGCAGCGACGTCATTTTCCATAGCGCTGGACCGACGCCGACGCTCGAAAGACGCCAGATGTGGGTTGGCCCTAAACTGCAAAACGTAATTCAAGACCAAAAAAAGTAAGAAATGTTGCCACTTTTTTACTAGCGCGTCTTGTATTTATGTACACAAAAATAAATTAAAGTACTTTTTTAAATCGTAGGAGAAAAATTAGTAATAAATAAATTATCTTACGGCTCGATTCGGGAAATGAATTAGATCTCTACTAGACCTCAACAAGTTACGATATGGATAATTTAAAGATATTTGTAAGATAGATAGTATGTCAAATTTGACGTTTCCGCGATTCTGGAGGTCCTCTTCAACGATTTCGACAAGTAATGACTTAGATATCCAAGTCACATCTAGTCGATATCTAATGTAAATCTAGTTGATCTATATATCGTCTCTAGATCTTGTGATTATCTCGTTTCCCGAATACGCGTGTTAGTGTGATTATTTATCAAAAGGAATTTACTATTTTACAAACAAATTATTGCAGTGGCAACATTGTCTTACTTTTTTTGATCTTGAATTACGTTTTGCAGTATAGTGGCAAACACCTATTGTACGATAAAACATTCGATCCCTTTTTCACCCCGTTAGGGATTGAAAATCAAAGAATACTTTCTTAGTGGAGCTCTACAACCTTCCTACCTTCAATTCAATGATTAAGACGAAACAGGAGCTGAGTTTTAAATATTTTAGGTAAATATACCCGTCTCGCTAACGGAAGCGGCTCGTAAAACTAGTGCGATAAGGATAAGGCGAAAAATCCTGCGTAAAAATCTCAAAAATCGAGGTTTCGTACTCGACTGTTTCCTCCTCCAAAACTTAACCAATCGTAACCAAATTTGGAAATCTAAATGATTATGAAATTATCTGTGTCGGACCGTTTTGATTTTTTGGCTAATTGATATCAGTTTTGAATACTACGCCTCTCATTGCGGGATAGTCACTGAGGCCATTTTGGCCATTTTTGAGGGGCTCTAGCGCCATAAAAACAAAAATATCTAAAAAAGCAAAACGGTCCGACACAGATATTGACAATATTAATCTGTGTTGAAAAAACCATTACTCTAGCATCAAAACCCACGGAGGAAACAGTCGAGTACGTTTGTATGGAGAAATGACCACTCCTGTTGGCTCTTAAGGATGAGTGTTGTCTATTCCTATTGAAACTGAAACTGAAACTGAATTACTTATAAACTGAAGCACACACACACACACGCGCACACACACACACACACACACACACACACACACACACACACACACACACATACAAACACACACGCATACACACTATCGTATAGTTGATATTAAACAACAATAAATATATTTAATATTTAATAATTAATTAAAAATATAGCATAACTAACTGAATTAATATTATGTACCTACATACATTAATACAGAACGGGTTCTCCTGATACAGGTATACATATACTTACAAGGAGGACTCAAAACGAATTGTATTCAAATTGTACTGTTTAACACAATAAACATTTTTTCATTTTCATTTTCATTTTCATTTTTCATTTTTCATTGACAAGCGCTCACTCACGCGTGTTAATGACCACTCCGTTGGTTATATCTCCCGCGCTTCAAATGAACTCGATTTGGAATCACTGGCAGTCATTTAATTGACAAATAAAAATGCTGGAGAAGAAAAAGTTACATAACATAAGGGTGTTTAGCTTCATCTGATTATAATCTACCAGTCGTATAGTAGAGGCGATATGCTTCGCTATGCGACGGACTTAAAAAATGATAAGATCTCGATATGAGTCACCGCAATCATGGAAAATACGGAGTGAAACAGTTACTTTTAAATATTTCCATGTACAAACAGCAATACACTTAACTGTCCAGAGGTAAACCTTATTACAAAAGGCATAAGGTTCACTGATGGACAGTTAAGAGTGTGGGCGATGGTATGAATATATTTCTTATTGCATTAATCTTCTTGCATAGCTTCCCTTCACTGTTCATTTGTTTAGAGAATAGCACGTCCATGTGAATGACTATTAATTACTATATCGAGTGTGATGGGCACCTTTGCATCGGGGACAGCCCGAGACGGGCTTCATAAGGCAATTGATTATACACTTATTTAGTTTATATTTAAGTTTAGTTTTTAATTAGTTTTATGTTTAGTTTATGTGTTATTTTAATTATGATATACATTATATAATGAGTGTAAAAATTATACAATTATATATATAACATAATAAACGTGTTGTTAAGCCATTTCCAAAGCTGTCTGCCTGTCTGTACTACCTAACCTACCAAAGAGCGTGAAATACAACGTTAACGTTAATCGATACTTTTTGTCAATATTGACTTAGCCTCATTTAGGCAGAGCAATAAAAAGAATGCATGTTACATAGCTATATTTCATTTCAATCGATTTAATGAATTCTAATTATATATTCATTGTATTCTGTAATTATGTAATAGAAACCGCACGCATGTTTAGCCGATACAGTTTTCGTTAAATTTAATTAGATAGATTATTCTTATTTATTACGATTATTATTGTATAATATGTCGCGCCTTTACAGGTGCTTCTAATAGAAGCGGGCGGCAGTGAGCAGCTTTTCATGGACATCCCTGTGATGGCCACTATGCTACAGTTCACCGACGCCAATTGGGACTACCACACTGAGCCACAGGTACCCACTCTATTTTTACACACTATTATTTAGCTTCACTACGTATATACCTATATCTCTTTGTATATACGGTGAATTCTGGGTCGTGTTCCAGAACCACTTTTTCTGACTCTGTAAATGATCCACATTACCATACGGTAGTATTTGATTAAAAGATAATTACTTTAATTATTCTTATTTTTTAAGTAAAATTAATGTTATACTAAGTAATTATGGTCACCCTATGACTTTTCACATACGCTGTATGGAAAGCGACAAGACGTCACATTGAGTAGGGTCACCAAATTGTATGCAAAAATGTTTTTTCCTACTTGTCATCTGGAAAATAATCATCATTATTGGTGATAAACAATAATTAACAACATCATTGGATTCTGTATGTCTGGTTCTCTTGCTCCACGACCCCGAAATCCCCCTGTATACGGTGCTTTAAATCTTGTAACTTAAATTTGAATCACATCCGGATGTCTGATTGTGCTGGAATTTCCATATTTACTTCCATATGTCCGATGACATTGCAATAATATGCTAACATGGATCTCTGATCTGATGATGCAAAATGAAGGTAGCCAAAGGAACTTTTCTATGGAAAAACATAAACACATTGAGTTTAGGCTCATTTGAAAGGTGTCACTTAAGGTGCTCTTTCTCTCTACTACATCAAACCAAGTTATTTTAACAATCTAGTCAATCAGCCTAAGAGCTCTTTAGGAACCTAGCCTCATTCAAGGTGAAGGTCAGATATCAATTTTAAGCAAACGAGGAAAGCCTCTACTGTTGCTGATTAAATGGACAAGATCAGACATTGTAATAACGATTCCGAGTACGCATCAATGCCAAGTCGACGCAAAAATCGAAAAATCTTAGCAATTTGTTTTATTTCGGAACAAAATCTAGAAATGAAATTTTTACACTGTACGGGTAAAATACTAAAGAAATAACAGCGGCCTTTATTCGATTTTATAAAAAATCAATCAGCAGATATAAGAATGCACATTTTAAGATTACGTAATTTCCATAACATACCTATGTATAGAATGAACAAAAACATAATACACAAAATGAACACGATAGCAGACAGACAGACATATTCGAATTGTTCACCATCACACAAAAACACTGACTACTTCAAGTCAATCAATACGTGTAAAAAATAACGAAACAAACCCGATGCAAATTTATTTCAGTTCAATACGATTTAAATACCATTGAAGTAATTAGTACTTATACAAGTTAAGCTAGGTCACATTTGTATCATTTTGCCTTATCATATTTCCGTTCGCGTACCTAGTACCGACGCAGGTCGTCTACATCTTTTTGCATCCACAGTCCTTAATAACGATTATGATACATGTCGGTGCTACGCAACGGAGATATGATTATGGCCAAATGATACAGATGTAGACTTGTGAACCTAGCTATGAAAAATGATGGACTGGGTCATAAAAATGTTTTTATCGCTGCAAGTTAATTCTATCGCATGTAAGAAAGCTCTTATAACCGACGTGTTTAACTCGACGACGACGACTTATGAAGTTATGACTTTATTATGAAGATAACAATCTGTTTTTGATGGTCCCAAAAAAAAGGTCTTCGCAAATTCGTAGGCCGACGTGGGGACTCACCACAAAGATTACGAAGGACTTATCTCAATGTTACAGTAACAGATTGCCGATAGGAAACGTTGTATAACTATTACTAAACGTACGTGCCTACAGAGCTAAGGGCGACGCTTACGTGACAGTTGACACTTGCTCATGATAGATAATTTCAATGACAATGACTTTTCCTCGACCTAATTGGGATGTCAAACCTGGTTTGGGTCGTGTAATCTAGAACCACTTACCGGACGTTCATTAGGTCATACCCGTTATTCAACATTCGCATATCAAACCGTAATATTTTAATAACATCAAAGAGTTTTTAATAAATAAGCAAACACTTTATTGTACGAAAAGAAAGGAATATTGGTTACATCAGATAAAACATAAATGTGTAGTACAAAGGCGAACTTATCCCTAAGTTTTTATATATACGCAAATAGATTAATACTGTTATGGGAGGTGATATGGACATGGTATTGGCTATGGTTTAAGCTGTCCTTAGATTAATTCTTACTTGTTTTATTTATGAGTATTAAGAACTACAGTTTGAAGACATGTGAGATTCCGTATTCTGGTCAGGACTGATGCCATACTATACTTAAATTTACGTGCGTGATGTTTAAGCGTGATGTGTCAAAGAATGTAAAATTGTATTGGTAATCGACAAAAAATCATCCGAATGTGAAAGCAAGCTTCATACTTGATAACACAAAAACTGGGTCAATTTCAAAGTCGTGGCCATGTTAAGTTGACAATGACAACGAAACAGACATTAAAAATAAAACTTTAATTCCTTTTACTACCTGTTTTTCGATAGTAATTAACATGACTAGTTAAAAAAACAACGGAACACTCAAGGCCTAGTAGGTTCGCATTCTTCTCTCACTCTCGCAAATTAGGTACGTTAATCAGAATACGTACACAATACGAGTATATTGCCTGACTGGGGGGCGGGAACAGATGGGAATGAACCTATTCCCATCTGTGGCCGACAGGGACAGATGAGAATGAATCATTCCCATTTGTGCCCGCCCGCTGGTCAGGCTGGTCAGGCAATATGTACCCATTATAGGTATATGATTTTTATATCAATATGTATTAGGTATGTCTTCATTCCTATCTGACCTCCCTCCCCCCCGGATCACCTTATTTTTTGGTTACTACAAGGTCCTTTAAAAAATTTGCACTGTTGTTCAGCGCGCAAGTGAACGCGTCGGCAACCATAGTGCGTCGTGTCGGAGCCTGACTTACGTTCCATGCAATTTGAATATTTATCGCGAATAAAGTACTAAGTGTACTCTATGTAGGTATAGATAGATATTACATCAGACCAGGATTTTTCTCAGCGTAAACCTCGGCTCATGACGGATATAATTTTAAATGTTTCGAAAAAATCGCGGGCCGTCTCCTCGATCTAGCTAGCTAAGCTAACTTACCGCATGGTGCCCTAAATAGCTAGGCAAAAATCGTTAATATAAAACACCAATAGAAACGGAAATGGCCTCGTGACTTTTCGCATCTGTAATTACGACTCGGATGAGCGGTGGTGGCCGAGTGGATATGACGTCCGACTTTCAATACGGGAGGCCGCGGGTTCCAATCCTGGCTCGTACCAATGAGTTTTTTCGGAACTTATGTACGAAATATAATTTGATATTTACCACTAGCTTTTCGGTGAAGGAAAACATCGTAAGGAAACCTACATATATCTGAGAAGAAATTCAAATGTGTATGTGAAGTCCCCAATTCGCACTGGGCAAACATGTGGACTAATAGCCCAAGCCTGTCCCGAGGAGGCCTTGCTCAGCAGTGGGACGTATATAGGCTGAATTATAAAAAACCGGGCAAGTGCGAGTCGGACTCGCGCACGAAGGGTTCCGTACCAAAAAAACAAAAAAAAAGCAAAAAAAAAACGGTCACCCATCCAAGTACTGACCCCTCCCGACGTTGCTTAACTTTGGTCAAAAATCACGTTTGTTGTATGGGAGCCCCATTTAAATCTTTACTTTATTCTGTTTTTAGTATTTGTTGTTATAGCGGCAACAGAAATACATCATCTGTGAAAATTTCAACTGTCTAGCTATCACGGTTCGTGAGATACAGCCTGGTGACAGACGGACGGACGGACGGACGGACAGCGAAGTCTTAGTAATAGGGTCCCGTTTTACCCTTTGGGTACGGAACCCTAATTACGACTCATGTTTGCTTTTCGATTAGCGTTTATCCCGCCCGCTCCTACGTCTAGCTTGCCACCAAGACGTCATTTTAGTCACTACTGTAATGTTATCTTTGTATCATCCATATTAAGAACTTTTTACCCAGCATTCAGAACATGATGCGTTCATCTAACCTTAGTGCGTTTATTGAGCCTCGATTAAACCACTTGTAATGCACGGCACAGCATCGGCGGCACGAGGCCAGTTCAGACTATTATCCGATTATACAAACAATTGTTCTTTTAAAAGGCAACAAAGTTGGACTAATGACGCCCTGAGACTATGGCTACGTAATTAGGAATGTGTTCTAGCCGGTTGCATTCAAATTATTCAAAAGTCGATTATCGTAATTAAATTATAGAAACATTGAGTATTATATGCTATGCGATGACTTCTACGTTACGAAAAACATTAACGTAACTATGTTGTCAAAGTCTTCAGATACAGTCAGTTCCAGTACAGAATAATAGGTACATATTGAGATTTGTGGTGTCCTGAACACCGTATACTTACATTAACGATCTCATTTTAAAACAATCTGAACAAAATGATGCGCGTAAATGGACAAGGAAGAATTGTTGGCACAGTGAAAAGAAAAATAACTAAGTATTTAATATAAAATAGGTCTACAAATCAGGACTCAAAACGCCTAACAAATAGGTACAAAAGGAGAGATATGATAGAGGGATTCTTAGGTGTACAATTACAGGATGTCACATATTCGACTTGGTGAACAGCTAGCTAAGAACCTGCATTCCCCATTTCCCACCACCACTGGGCTGCCAACTTCTTGAAGATAAATTAGATAGCTCATTTCTTGACAATCAAGTACAGGTTTCGAGCCAGACGTCGTTACCGCAGCGACAATGGTGTCATTATCGCACTGGTAGTTACCGCTTTTGTTTTCTTTCTAAGGTTTCCCAAGTAGTAAAATTATGAGTAATGCAAAGTCTACAAACCGGAATAAGACGATGGGATACCAAAATCATCACAGACAGAAACCGTCCCCTGTCCAAGATAAACCTAACAAAACCGCTCACCCTTGGATCTTTTGAGATGCAACCTCAAAAGATCCAAGGGTGAGCGGTTTTGTGAGCGACAGAAGAGTTTTTGTGGCATAAAGTAGATTGAGATATTATACAGCATTTATTTTCTCAACTTAACAGTTGGTTAGGTACTCTGTTATACTTACGATAAACTATTTGATGTAGGTAACTCACCCCGGAACCAACAAAATAGATCAAAGAAACATTAACACGCAGGATCCCTAATTTCCAACAAAGGTTAATTGGTTTACCCTAGTTGGCCCTACAACATTTTTAATGGAGTGTAGCTGTAGCTAAATATTTTTTGTGGTGTTTCATTCACCAAATACGACGACTGTATTAAAAATTTAATCTTAATCTCTGTCCGACTATAATTAATATGTACATATCTGAATATTACTAGACACAAGTGTAGTTTCAAATAGACTGCTTATAAATAACCTTCTCTCGTAGTCGGGTTACAAAAGCTTAAGGGTGAATGAAACATCCGAGAATATAAATTTATTAATACATAATGTATTATTAATATTGGGTTACGCCTACGCCCACACCACTCATGCAAGAGTTCACGTCAAATTTCTATAGTATGTATGGTTTGGTACGGCGCGAAAGTGGAATTTGCATTGACTTAATCAATTCCACTACACATGTTACTTATGCTATATTGTTACAGAGAGCTGGCTGCATGGGCATGCGCGAGGGTCGGTGCTCCTGGCCGCGGGGCCGCGTGGTCGGCGGCTCCTCGGTTCTGCACTCCATGATGCACACCAGGGGCAACAGGAGGGACTACGACCGGTGGGCGGCGAATGGCAACCCAGGTAACACCGCCTTATTATATATTTATTATATATATTTTCTCATTCAGAGCCCAGGCACAAAATAAATAATAGTACTAGGTACAGAAGACTCAATCTCTAACAAAACGTGTCTGATACGATCAGGACAGATATGGCCGCTAAGAGGCGACAGCGCCACGCGCGGCTTATGGCTAGCCACCAAAATTGGTGTGGAACGGATGTACATACATACTTGTAGCTACCTGTTGCAAAGCGAGGAAATCGCGGAGTGAGCCACGCCTGGCCTAGGTTAGAACTTGAGATATTGTATTATTTTCTTTATTTCTCATAGTTCTATTTGGTATATTCAACAGGATGGGACTTCGCATCAGTTCTCAAATACTTCAAGAAGTCTGAAAACATGCAAGTACCAGAGCTGAGAAGAGATAAAGTATACCATTCGACAAAGGGAGAGATGACCCTTCAGTATCCCAGCTGGAGAACGCGACTCTCTGACGCGTTCCTTCAAGCGGGCGTCGAGACTGGCGGGAATATAGTAGATTACAACGGAGAAAAACAAATCGGATATTCCATCATACAATTTACGATGAACAATGGAACTCGCATGAGTGCGAGTCGGGCTTTCCTTCACCCCATAAAATATAGAAAAAACTTCCACGTAACCAAGAATGCTATGGTGACGCGTATATTGATTGATCCTTGGACCAGACGAGCATACGGTGTGGAATTCCGCAAAGCTAATCGCCGCTACATCATAAAGGCGACGCGAGAAGTAATTCTGTCAGCTGGTGCTATTAATTCTCCTCAAATATTAATGATTAGCGGAATAGGCCCTAAACAGCACTTGACGGAGAAGAACATCACAACAATTGTAGATTTACCAGTCGGATATAATCTCCAAGACCACTGGGCATTAGGCGGTCTGACTTTCTTAATAAACACAACTGATTCTATCAGATCTGAACGCGTGGCTACATTCAGCAACATTCTAGAATATTTCAGCCATCATACAGGTCCTTTGTCAGCGCCAAGCGGAACTGAAGCTATCGCTTTTATCGACACAAATAATCCAAACGATCCCGACGGCTATCCTGATTTAGAGTTGCTGTTTGTGGCAGGCTCATTGGTTAGCCAGCCGTCATATAAACAAGCCTTCGCTATTGATGACCGTATCTACAACAAGGTTTACGGACCAATTCAAGATCGCGACACGTGGATGGTGTTCCCGATGCTTCTCCTCCCGGAGTCGAAAGGTCGGATAATGTTGAAGAATAAAAACCCTTATACAAAGCCGCTTATCTACGCAAACTACTTTTCAGATGGAGGCCACGACCAAAAGGTTATATTACATGGTATAAGAAAAATAATTGAGCTATCGAAGACTAAAGCGTTTCAAAAGTTTGGAAGTAGATTGCACGATATCCCGTTGCCCAATTGTGCTCATCACAAGTTCAACTCGGACGCGTATTGGTACTGTGCAATGAAGACTATAACGAATACGATTTATCATCATTGCTGTACGGCAAAGATGGGACCGCGAGACGACCCTGAAGCTGTCGTGGACTCGAGACTGAAGGTGTACGGCATAAAAGGACTGAGGGTAGTGGACGCCAGCATTATGCCGCATGTTCCAGCAGCGCACACCAACGCCCCAACTTTAATGATTGCCGAGAAGGCGGCTGATATGATCAAGGAAGACTGGGGCATACGTATCAAGCCGATTTAATTGGCATAATATCTAATATATACGATAATCCCAGTCTAGGCAATGAACTGACTTTTATGATTATGATTGATCGATCAGTAGCGATTTTTATTTTAAATTCTTATTTATTTGTTACTTAAGGTTTCTTTATTTTAATGATTCAAATTATATTAGACTAAAGTTACGAATATGAAGCTCAATAATTTATATTTACATTGTGTGAACATGTATTCATTATTCATTGCACCGAGTACCATTCTTAGCATGAGCAAATAATATCTTAAACCATCATTTATTGTGTGGTCCTTGGATTTTATATTTATACCAATGGTCTAGTCTAGGATTCATTTATTTATAATTTATTTTAATACAGGCTGTTACTGACCATCGGGCTTTAAATCCAGAGCTCGATTCTACTCGCTAAACTAAGCTACTTTTATTATGGCACCAACCCCGAAATCCCGATTTTTTTTTTTACTTTTTCATACATTTTGGCTGATCAGATGTCGACGTTTTTTATGGAAAAGCCAAAAAAAAATCCCCGATTTTAGGGTTGGTCCCATAGTAAAAGTAGCTCAGTTTAGCGAGTAAAATCAAGCCCTGAAATTAAAGCCCCATGGTCAGACACATACTGTATATCACCATTCAATTTACCTGCATCACAAGCGTGACTTGTATAGTAAACGTAATTTTATCTTAAAAATAGTTTATAAATAAGACCACAACAATCACTATGTTATTTATTCTTCTTCCTCGCGTTATCCCGGCATTTTGCCACGGCTCATGGGAGCTTGGGATCCGCTTGGCAACTACACTTATTTGTTAATTAGGTATTAGACTTTATTTCACTTGTAAATCGAAGTATATTAAGTATGTAATAAAAGGTGAATGACTCACTCCATTTTTTTTTTTATTATGAATGGGCTTACTCATGGCCACAGACTAGCCGAGGCGTAGACGTGGCCTACGATGGAGCGAGCTCGCCCAGAAGGTGCCTGTTCACTCTTGATTTGAAGGTTGCCGGGTTATAAGAACACGGAAATATAGACGCCGGCAAGGAATTCCATTCCTTGGCAGTGCGCATAAGGAAAGTAGAAGCAAAGCGCTTCGTGCGAATTGGTGGAATATCTACCAAGTAAGGATGGAAACCGGCCGTGCGTCTAAAAGTCCGATGGTAGAATGGGGACGGTGGAATAAGTTCGTGTAGATCTTGGGCACACTCCCCGAAGTGCAACCTGTAGAATACCGACAGGCTGGCGACTTTCCGCCGATGGGCCAAAGACTGAAGCATAGCCGTTAGCTTCTTGTCACCAATCATCCTCCTGGCTCTGCGCTCCACTGAGTCCAAAGCGGCGAGTTGGTATTTAGCTGAGCCATCCCACAGGTGGCTGCAATACTCCATACACGACCGGACTTGAGCTTTGTAAAGTGTTAGAAGCTGTCCAGGTGTGAAGTATCGCTTCACCTTATTTAAGACGCCCAGTTTTCTGGCCGCAGTTTGTGCTTTAGACTCAATGAAGCTGCCGAAGCTGAGGACTGAACTCAGCTCCATGCCGAGGAGTTCCAGGCTGTCGGTAATAGGTACAGATGCACCCCGGAAAGAAGGAGTCAGGTCGAATGGACTCCGTTTTGCGGAAAATAGACACGTCTGCGTTTTGGAGGCATTGAACGTGACTTACGTGACCAGATTGTCATCACCCCACTGGGAAACGAGACTAAGGGTCAAATTCATTCGCTCAACCATGGCCTCTCTCTGTGAACGTATATCCTCCCTGCTGTCCCTTGCACTAGCCAAATATCTCTCAACAACCGTACTGTCATCTGCATAACCTACAATGCTGGGTTGCAGCATGTCGTTAATGTGGAGCAGGAAAAGGGTTGCGGAGAGAACAGACCCCTGAGGAACAAATTCTCTTTTCGAATTGTCTTTCCGTTATCTATAGAAACCTGTTTGTTGAAATTTATTACCTAATTATTATAATATAAATGCTCCAAGATGATAGTTTAGGTTTAGGTTGAAAGAGAACAATGCGAAACTCGTTTTAAAAAATTGACATCTCTCCTTTTATTTTCTTTTAAAATTATTATGTAAAAATGCTTTGCCGTAGTTATTTTTTCACCACCATCACCAACATCATATTTACGAGTATTACGTCCCATTGCTGGGCACTGGGCACAGAAGTCTTCTCAATGTTCAAAAGGGTTTTCAGGGTTTATGACTTGACGCAGGACTTTCTTGTACGTAGGTTTACTCACGACGATTTTTTTTTTCAAAAAGAAAGATGACCTTTTTATTTAAACCACTTTTGTATGTAATATGGAATGTCGTTTCTACTTATTAAAACTCGCGAGCTCTTTCAATCCCAAGGAGAAAAGTTTTATGTACTCAGTTATGTTATCATAAAGGTAACGAAATGGACGGTACGTATGTAACATAGAACTTTTGTGGATCGTTTTATTAGATAGATAGGTAATTCATTTATTCATACCTACAACCTACAACATACATCGACACCAGATAAAAACCAAAGAAGAAAAGTACCTACAAAATAAAAGCATGCAAACTTAATTACCAAAACTACATAATGAGTAAGCCATGTGTCAGAGAAAATTGAGAGAGCTCGTGATCCTGAGTGAGTGTACAGTCGCCATCAGAAGCGGTCAGGGTGCTCACAAATATCTGAACACGCCTCTATTGTCAACGCGTTAGAGTGCGTGTTCAGATATTGTGAACACCTTGGCCGCTCCGATGTATCTGATGGCGACTGTACAACTTTAGTAAGATTCCAAGTGGTAAAAATCAAACTATTTTTTTTCATGAATTTCGATAATCATATTGACTTGGCTTGGCTTCGCCGGCATTTACATTATACACACGAACATACAGTAGGCTAGATGAATAAATTTACTGCTACGCTACGGCCATCTTGAACTTGAGGCACGTCCGGTCGACTTACACATAGGAACAAAGGAATACCCGACATCAACCTCGTTCGTGCGTAAATGTTGCTGTATACTGTACAGTCAAGGTAGGTACGGTAAAATATCGAAGAGACTTACGGCGCGATTCGGGAAATAAATTAGACATTCACTAGATATGAAATAGTAACGATATGTGACGTTCCACGGCAAAAGGTACCTTATGGCCGCAATAATATTGGAGCGGCTTTAATAATAGCGTTTAAGCGCCGACCGTCATAGGGTACCCTTTTTTCTTGGAACGTCACATATCGTTACTATTTCATATCTATTAGTGAATGTCTAATCCGTTTCCCGAATCGCGCCGTTATAGGGGATATTGCTGCAATGTTCTGCCGCCAGAGAGCAGCACTACCGACTCTAGTAAATTCATAGACTAACTTATACATACTGTGTCTTAAACAGTTTTTTGACAAGTTTTCACAGATAATAAAGTATGACATTAATGCATCAAGGCGGTTTGTTAACAAGGGCCTACCGGTAAACGCGAAAATCGTAATTTAGTTATCTGCCTGTTTATCGCTCGAATATGCAAGAGTGATAGAGAGATTAGATAACGAAATTTCGATTTTCAGGTAGACCCTCAGGTTGTGAGAGATAGTGGTAGTGGCGCTACCTACGCAGAGTTTCGCGTAATATTCCCTATTTAGCATAAAATTCATATTTATGTGTAGACTCGTTTTGGGTCATCGCGCCAGCCAAGTATGCGTACGCTACCTTATTGCCATACTTTGTGTCAGTGTTGCCAACTTGGTATAAATAATGCCAGATCTGGCATATTTTCACTCGTTTAAAGCACCAAAATTTTCCATTTAGCATCTGACATATTTTTAGCATAATTTAGTCTAAGCCAAATTTGCACCAAGTTGGCAGCAACAATATGCGCCATAGCCTTATGTGGTTCTGTTCTGATTTTGACTTTTGTGGACGGATGGACGTCGAGGGACTATAAAGCTGGTCAAACAGATCTTGTCAGTAGAAAAAGGCGGCAAATTGAAAAATGTATGTGTCTAATTTAATTATAAGTGACATTTTAGCATATTTAAAAAAACTTTGGCTTAATTTTGGCATATTCTAGACATAGTCTAGAATTTTTTCTAAATCCGAGTTGGCAACACTGCTTGGTGTAAGTATGACAGGTCCTGCGAGTACTTAAATATTAGATATTTTATTACAAAAACTATTCATTATATGGTAATACGTAATAAGCAAATGTAAAACATCGTGGGTGGACAAGCGTCCTAAAACAGACAAAATTACTTTTTTCGGTATGTTTAGAGTAAAAACATAAATATGTAAATTAAATGGGCGGGCACATATATTACTGAAATGAGATAGTATAGGAAAATACGTCACGATGACGCGATAATGTATGGTGTTTCTTTATCATACCGATAAAAAAACACCATACATTATCGCGTCTAATTATCTAACAGGATAGAGAAAAGGATTAGGTATACCTACTAAATACGATATGATACAGTTACAAGGCCGATGACTCTCAATCGACCTCATAAAAAGCTCTTAACTCTTAGCTCTTAACTGAAATGGAATGAGGAATAACTCAAAGGAAAATGGGATGATGGAATTTGTATATCGTCGGGTGACAAGCAAAAGTCACTAAGTACTATCAAAAAATTAAAGTAACAATGCACTTTATTACACTTGTAACACGGTTTATTGTCCAATACTCGTAATTTCAATGGTGTTAGTTAGTGACTTTTGCTTGTCACCCGACGATATATTATGTACTTTGACATTTGTATATATTCCTTTTTAATTTGTATGTATTTCTAATTTTATTGTGTAATTAAGTATTGTATATTTTGATATGTGTTTTTGACATTAAAGATATTGAATTGAATTGAATGAGCGGTGCTTGGAATTGGAACTTTAGAACGAATTAGGAAATTCCCATAAGAATTATAGTTGTTCACGTGGTTAATGGGGCCCTCTGATTACCAGTTCGCCGGACGAAATCAGCCTGTCAGTTGTTCGGACCTGTCAAATTTTGCGTTTAAAGGGGCCCACTGATTACCAGTTCGCCGGACGAAATCAGCCTGTCAGTTGTTCGGACCTGTCAAATTTTGCGTTTAAAGGGGCCCACTGATTACCAGTTCGCCGGACGAAATCAGCCTGTCAGTTGTTCGGACCTGTCAAATTTTGCGTTTAAAGGGGCCCACTGATTACCAGTTCGCCGGACGAAATCAGCCTGTCAGTTGTTCGGACCTGTCAAATTTTGCGTTTAAAGGGGCCCACTGATTACCAGTTCGCCGGACGAAATCAGCCTGTCAGTTGTTCGGACCTGTCAAATTTTGCGTTTAAAGGGGCCCACTGATTACCAGTTCGCCGGACGAAATCAGCCTGTCAGTTGTTCGGACCTGTCAAATTTTGCGTTTAAAGGGGCCCACTGATTACCAGTTCGCCGGACGAAATCAGCCTGTCAGTTGTTCGGACCTGTCAAATTTTGCGTTTAAAGGGGCCCACTGATTACCAGTTCGCCGGACGAAATCAGCCTGTCAGTTGTTCGGACCTGTCAAATTTTGCGTTTAAAGGGGCCCACTGATTACCAGTTCGCCGGACGAAATCAGCCTGTCAGTTGTTCGGACCTGTCAAATTTTGCGTTTAATTTGGCTGATATCGTCCGGCGATATAGGCGTTTTCTGTAAACGATTTTCTGTAGTCTAGATCATACATTCATGTTCGTTTTTTTGTTCCGTAGATACATTCTTGTTTGTTTCGTAGGGACATTCTTGTTATTGGCAATTACTGCACTTGAAAACAAAAACAAAAGCAGCGCGCAAACGGATCTTTAGCAAGGAATTCGCGTTATGTTATGAACGAACCCAGCGCGATCAAGACGGGTTCCCACTACGGTAAAACCATACAATTTTGGCAGTAGATAAAATTTAACAGAGGTTGCTTAGTTTTATGAATAAGGGGGTAATCGTTAACAGGAGTAATCAAACCACGAATCAATCAATACACCGGGCTTTTTATCCGTGATGAATTGTGCATGATTATATAACAATGGGAAAATTTACCTTACAGGGCAAAAATGGATGATTTTACGGTACTATTAAATATCTATTTACTCGGGAGTAGCGAGTTCGATTCTCGCACGGGCGTTAACATTCCTTTTGTATATAAAAAATGTTAATAACGCATACTGCCGTGTCACGCGCATCTCATGTACAGTCGACGTCAAAGATATGTTTACATTTTCCGCCTTATTACAAAGGGGTAAGGTGCAAAAGTGTAAACATATCTTTGACGTCGACTGTACTTATCTTTAAAAGTTGAGTTTCGAGATAATTACGTTTAAAGTTTTAAAGATTCAAATGCTGTTATCGTTGACGGTTCATCGTATTTTTTTAACCGACTTCCATTTCATAGAAGGAGGAGGTTCTGTATTCGGTTGTGGCTATTTTTTTTTTTTTTCTATGTACGTTCACCGATTACTCCGACATCCGTAGTCCGATTTGAGTAATTCTTTTTTTGTTTGAAAGGAGCTACCTCCGAGTTGGTCCCATTTTAATTTGGTTCTGTTCTGATGATGGGATCCATGAGGAATTGAGGGAACTCCTCAATTTTTAAAGGCACATGCATGGTGATTTGGGTGTTTTCTTAAGCAACTCGAGCATTTTCTCCCGAAAACCACCATTTTGATGAAGTAGACCTGATGATGATGATTGTTTTGATGATAATGATGATGATTTATTAAATGTAGTATGTTCAGCGATTACTCCGGCACCTGTGATCCGATTTGAGTAATTCTTTTTTTGTTTGGAAAGAGTTGCCTCCAAGGTGTTTCCGTATTATTTTTGGTTCTGGTCTGATGATGGAATCCATGGGGAATTGAGGGAACTCCTCAGTTTTTAAAGGCACGTGTAAAGTGATTTCGGTGTTTTCTAAAGTAACTCGAGCATTTGCTTCCGAACACCGCCAATTTGATGTAGTGCAAGTGTAGCCTTACAACGAGTTTGACATTGACATATTCGCTAAGTTAGCGACGCTAACGTCTTCGTAACTTACTTTTTATGCATCTCGCTCGCACTAATATGCCAGTACGAGCGAGATGCAAAGAAAGTAAGTTACACACACGCTAGCGAATAAATCAATGTCAAACTCTTGGTAAGCTGGTAAGGCTACTGATCGGGGGTTAGGGTTAGGAGTTAAGGGGTCGGGGATTAAGGGGTCGGGTAATGGTGGTTGAAGGGGTGCTGGTTCAGGGCCGAGGGGTAGGTACATGGATCAGGGGTTGATACGCTATGAGGTTGAGTGATCGGGGGGGTTGAGGGATTGGGTCAGTGGCGGGGCAGAGGGTGGATTTAGTGTAGTGACAGGAATTATAATTTCCCAGACGGACTCGAGAAAATTCCAGATTACATATTTATTAAAGTAGATACACGAATTTAGTGTTAATCATTATGTTGTTTTTCATTCACGCGTCGCGCTATTAACAATGCGTTAAAACTAAAAATGGATAAATAAAAACTTTTTACAAAAAAAAGAAAACCGACTTCAAAAAGGATGAAATAAAATATTATCCTTTTTAAGTCTATGCGTTACCAACTGATATGTTTGAAGTCGGTGCCAAGCCAAGTAGTAAAGAATACCCGTTAAAAATAATCAGCTTTATGACTATAAATCCCATTAGAACTGTACCATTAGAACTATTATAAATGTGTAAGTAATTCTGTCTGCCTGTTTGTCGCCTTTTCATGGCTTAACAACTGAACCGCTTTAGGTGAAATTTGGCAAGAACGTAAATTCCTTGAATTGTTTAATATTTTGAAATGTAGTCCTCTGAATAAGGGACGGGAAATAACTTCAGTCCCAATCCCACGCTTGCGTGCCGACAAACATGGTACCTACGGACTGTGCCAAGAAGGTTTGATCGTGTGTTCTGAGGCGTGTTCTTAGGTACAGTCGTCGTCAAAGATATGTATTATACACTTTTGCACCTTACTCCTTTGTAATAAGACGAAACGTGTAAACATATTTTTAACGTCGACTGTACCTACAGAAAGTACGTTCATTGTAAGGCAATCCAACGTACATCCTTATCGAATCGCACCAAAATCATGGCATGCTTCAAAAGTTGGCTTGGCACCGACTTCAAACATATCAGTTGGTAACGCATAGACTTAAAAAGGATAATATTTTATTTCATCCTTTTTGAAGTCGGTTTTCTTTTTTTTGTAAAAAGTTTTTATTAACCGACTTCCATTTCATAGAAGGAGGAGGTTCTGTATTCGGTTGTGGCTATTTTTTTTTTTTTTTCTATGTACGTTCACCGATTACTCCGACATCCGTAGTCCGATTTGAGTAATTCTTTTTTTGTTTGAAAGGAGCTACTTCCGAGTTGGTCCCATTTTAATTTGGTTCTGTTCTGATGATGGATCCATGAGGAATTGAGGGGACTCCTCAATTTTTAAAGGCACATGCATGGTGATTTGGATGTTTTCTTAAGCAACTCGAGCATTTTCTCCCGAAAACCACCACTTTGATGAAGTAGACGTGATGATGATGATTGTTTTGATGATAATGATGATGATTTATGAAATGTAGTATGTTCAGCGATTACTCCGGCACCTGTGATCCGATTTGAGTAATTCTTTTTTTGTTTGGAAGGAGTTGCCTCCAAGGTGTTTCCAAATTATTTTTGGTTCTGGTCTGATGATGGAATCCATGAGGAATTGAGGGAACTCCTCAGTTTTTAAAGGCACGTGTAAAGTGATTTCGGTGTTTTCTATAGTAACTCGAGCATTTGCTTCCGAACACCGCCAATTTGATGTAGTGCAAGTGTAGCCTTACCACGAGTTTGACATTGACATATTCGCTAAGTTAGCGACGCTAATGTCTTCGTAACTTACTTTTTATGCATCTCGCTCGCACTAATATACCAGTACGAGCGAGATGCAAAGAAAGTAAGTTACACACACGCTAGCGAATAAATCAATGTCAAACTCTTGGTAAGCTGGTAAGGCTACTGATCGGGGGTTAGGGTTAGGAGTTAAAGGGGTCGAGTAATGGTGGTTGAAGGGCGTGAGGGATTGGGTCAGTGGCGGGGCGGAGGATGGATTTAGTGTAGTGACGAACTCGAGAAAATTCCAGATTACATATTTATTAAAGTAGATACACGAATTTAGTGTTAATCATGATGTTGTTTTTCATTCACGCGTCGCGGTATTAACAATGCGTTAAAACTAAAAATGGAAAAATAAAAACTTTTTACAAAAAAAAGAAAACCGACTTCAAAAAGGATGAAATAAAATATTATCCTTTTTAAGTCTATGCGTTACCAACTGATATGTTTGAAGTCGGTGCCAAGCCAAGTAGTAAAGAATACCCGTCAAAAATAATCACCTTTATGACTATAAATCCCATTAGAACTGTACCATTAGAACTATTATAAATGTGTAAGTAATTCTGTCTGCCTCTTTGTCGCCTTTTCATGGCTAAACAACTGAACCGCTTTAGGTGAAATTTGGCAAGAACGTAAATTCCTTGAATTGTTTTATATTTTGAAATGTAGTCCTCTGAATAAGGGACGGGAAATAACTTCAGTCCCAATCCCACGCTTGCGTGCCGACAAACATGGTACGGACTGTGCCAAGAAGGTTTGATCGTGTGTTCTTAGGTACAGTCGACGTCAAAGATATGTATTATACACTTTTGCACCTTACTCCTTTGTAATAAGACGAAAAGTGTAAACATATTTTTAACGTCGACTGTACCTACAGAAAGTACGTTCATTGTCGTCGTGTAAGGCAATCCAACGTACATCCTTATCGAATCGCACCTAAATCATGGTATGCTTCAAAAGTTGGCTTGGCACCGACTTCAAACATATCAGTTGGTAACGCATAGACTTAAAAAGGATAATATTTTATTTCATCCTTTTTGAAGTCGGTTTTCTTTTTTTTGTAAAAAGTTTTTATTTATTTTTCTAATCTACATGTAGGAAATATGGTCACAGAATACGCCCTTTAATTTTTTTTTTTCGCGTAATTGAATAGTTTTCATTTTATTCGAATTAAATGGTTCCGCATGATCAACTCTTCCATACTATAATGGTCACACGAAGTCATGTAATGTAAGTCAAGTTACATGACATACGCGTGATCAAACGTGACACGTATTACTTGACCAATATTGTTGTGGTATAAACCAAGCGCTCGGTCTGTCATGCCTAATGCCTAACCCCGGCAACTTAAGAAACGATGGTGATATTTTGGCTGTGTCAGTCATGCAACTCAAGTTAACTGAGTTGTGCCTGACGCCATAGGAAAAAAAAGCGGCCAAGTGCGAGTCGGACTCGCCCATGAAGGGTTCCGTAGCAGCAAGTAACATAATAAAATTGCGGTTTACGATTTATGACGATTAAAAAAAAACTACTTACTAGATCTCGTTCAAACCAATTTTCGGTGGAAGTTTGCATGGTAATGTACATCATATGCAACGGAGTTGATAGAAGTCGCCGTGGCCGAATCGGCCGTGGAGTTATTATTATTATATTTTTTTTAGTTTTATCATTGTCTTATTTTAGAAGTTACAGGGGGGGGACACATTTTACCACTTCGGAAGTGTCTCTCGCGCAAACTATTCAGTTTAGAAAGAAAAATGATATTAGAAACCTCAATATCATTTTTGAAGACCTATCCATAGATACCCCACGCGTATGGGTTTGATGAAAAATTTCTATTTTTGTGTGAAAATCTTAATGCGGTTCACAGAATACATTTACTTACCAAGTTTCAACAGTATATTAGTTCTTATATTTTCGGAAAAAAGTGGCTGTGACATACGGACGGACAGACAGACAGACATGACGAATCTATAAGGGTTCCGTTTTTTGCCATTTGGCTACGGAACCCAAAAAAATGAAGTTACATGAGTTAGTCATATGCCTTTCTCAGTAAATAATGAAGATTTTCAAAATTTTCTTTTAGAAGATATATCTTGGTTTTTAAGACGATTTAGACTGGTTATCCGTAACTCATGTAACTCGAGTTAACGGAGTTGGGCGTGACACGGCAGCATATGAATATACAGATATATTCATTCTTTAATAGTATTTTAATGCAATGGTCGACAAATACAGCCCATAAAACTGATTGAAAGATTGTTTTTGTCCACAGAACTAATAATAAGTTTAATGTATTATTTTCCGTGTTTGTGTCCCAAGATCATTTTGAGCAGCGGAACCCAAAAGTCGGTATTTCGCGTGACGTGCATAGGTACAGGTACTACTTGTCCCTTTTTTACAAGCAAATATGGCTGTGCAAACAATAATCGCTCGTAGAAGGATATGTTACAGTTCATTATACAATATTCTGATTGTTAAACTATCAGCTAAGGTCACGGGCAGGACTACACGGAGGATCGCGATAGCGATTATTTCTCAAGAGGACCGTGCCGCGGTTGGACGCTACCGGCGAAGTGACAGTGTTGTGACACAAGGATTTTCTTTCAGGTTCAGAGATGTAAGTGTTTACATTTTTCTTAAGCCAGATGGGATATAAGTATAACTTAATATTAATTGAGATTGATCGCCAAAATTGCATCATTAGGTTGAATTGACAATTAGGTCAGTTAGGGATATTATGAACTTTATCCTTCCTATCCAAAGAAATAATTTAGACTTCTGATAAGGATCTGATATTATGATACATATTATATGATAAGGATCTTTGAATAAATCCTTTTTTTTTCTTTAAAGGTTAATTTTCACGTAATAAAATAAAACTAAATTAGGTCAAACCATGAAACAATTAGGTAGCATTTATTTCTGAGTAGTAGGTGTGTTGAATATAACTATGTACCTATATAGTTATATTCAACACTACCTATAGGTACCTCATTTTCTTTTGGCATTAGAAAAAGGGTAAACATTTTTGACATGTCTTTTTATTGAAAATTAACACAATTGAAAAATAAGTTATAACAAATAAAAATACAACGCTGCCAACGTGCCATGGAAAAATCCATACTTAATATAAAATTAATCCAAAGAAAGAGGAGCAAAGACATAAGGCAAATAACTGGTGTAATCGACGCATTATCATTTGCGCAGAAATTAAAGTGGAAATGGTGTGGCCACACAGCACGAATGCATAAAGACAGGTGGGCAAAAATAACCACCCTATGGCGGGGCCCGTCGGGGACAAGGAATAGAGGGAAGGCTAAAGAAAAATGGCTCGACGAAATCGTGGCTACAGCCGGGCAAGACTGGTCACAGAAAGCAAAGGACAGGAAAAAATGGCTGAATCTGGAGGAGGCCTTCACCCGAAGAGGGGTCTCTACAAAATAATAATATATAATTTTTTTAACTTATTAAAACATTTTTTAAACTTTTTATGTAACATGTAGAGAATTAATAAAGGCTTTTTATTGTTTATTTATTTATATGTATAGCAAGGATATATTCTTTTGGTTTCATAAGTAATAGTAACTATTTTTTTTAAAGCGTTTTTTCATAAAATACGTCAAGATAGTATACCATTTTACTAATGCCAATAAAAACGAGGTACTTATATCTACATACATAAATTACCGGTTACTTACCCTACTCCAATACCTTTAAACGAGCCATTCTTATATATATACAATATTTTTGCAATAATTCATATATTTCGGGGATCTCGTAAGCGGCTCTAACGATTTCGATGAAATTTGCTATATGGAAATTTAAGTGACCAATGCGTTACGCATGCGTATTAATACCAAATTTAAAACATTCCATACCAAATCGTCCGGAACCGGAACAGACACTTGGCCCTTTTTATGGCCGTTTCCATACCCAAAGGGTAAAACGGGACCCTATTACTAAGACTCCGCTGTCCGTCCGTCCGTCTGTCACCAAGCTGTATCTCACGAACCGTGATAGCTAGACAGTTGAAATTTTCACAAATGATGTATTTCTGTTGCCGCTATAACAACACATACTAAAAAGTACGGAACCCTTGGTGGGCGAGTCCGACTCGCACTTGTCCGGTTTTTTTTATAAGTGGACACAGCGGCAACATATTTATGCGTGAAACTAAAATACAATAAAACAAAAATACGGTGTAACACCGTTAATCGCGTTTGTTGAGTAAAATATACATCAGTATTAGTCACATGGGAAAACAAATGACGTATACTTAATGTTATACCTTTAAAACGAGCAATTCTTGTAGATTTATCTGTTTATGTATTTCGGGGATTTCGGAAACTGCTCTAACGATTTGGATGAAATTTGCTATATGGGGGTTTTTTGAGTTTTTATACGTTTTCCGAGCCAAGCTCGATCTCTCATTAGCTTAGGTCCACTTGCACCATCCCACTAACCCGGGGTTAAGAGGTTAAACCGTTTACCAAGTGTCAAATTGTACTGGTAACCATGGTAACTTCAGGTTTAACCGGTTAACCTCGGGTTAGTAGAATGGTGCAAGTGGGCCTTAATGATATTACGAGCCCATCGTGTTGCAGTGGTGGGCAGAGACTCCCCACTCTTCTATTCATCCCCGGTTTTGTGCTAAACCTGGTCAGTCGCTAAAAGATAACGTTGGAAGTTCAATATATCCATATCCATAATTTTGGGCGGTGTCAGAGTGTGGCAAACTCCAGGTGATAGGTACATTTGATCTTTAGGAACTACAGGGGCGATGAGGCATGGGAGATCATAAAAAATACAATAAATTGTAAGGATTTGACAATTTTAACACATAGGTACCTTACTTCATTTTCATTTTACATACATACACATACATCACTGGCTCAGTGACCCAAAGAGGATCTTGGCCTCTGACACAAGAGAGCGCCATTCTGCCCTATTCTGCGCTGCGCCACTTCACGCCAGTTGGGTGTTCCGAGGGCGGACAGGTCTTTTTGGGCTTCGTCACTCCAGCGGTATCTAGGGCGCCCAGACGGACAGGTCTGAAAGATCTATTAAAATAACAGACAGAGATCTTTGATTTAGACATATTACAATGTGCTAATATCTGTTCTAACGTTTGACCCGTAAAATATCGGGGCAAGAAATTTAGTTTTTGATATCCAGCAGCGCCATCTACAGTGTTTGTTTAAATATGGAACTGTGATGTTCCAAATATGTTTTTGATATGAATTGCTGTCATGTTATTCTGTTACAATAAATAGTCTTTGGTTAACATATTTTAAATATTTTAATTATAAGAAATTTTTAAAATTTTAATTATAAGATTTTTTTAAATTTTAATTATTAGGAGATTGAGGATGAATAACTTCGGTCTATAATGTACATATCCTAATTGAAAAAAGTCTTCCATTAATTACGCCTTAATTTTAGCTAATCTTCTTGTATTATTAAATAATTATCTCAATGACTCACGCGAACTCAGTTCAATTGAAATTTAATCTCCTTTTAAAGATCACGAAATCCATTTTTAGTTTATTATTATGCATGTAGTATATATCTACGCGAGAAGCTCGAATCATATCATACCAGCGGTGCCAGCTTGGTTGCATTTTTATCGCCTGTCACTATGCCTGTCACGTTCTAACAAGTGTGTAAGTGCGAAAGTGACGGGCATAGTAACAGGTGATAAAAATTGAACCATGCTGCGCCCACAGGAGAGCAATTCCCCAGTAGTATTATTTGACAGCTCGTGGGATGTGCACTGTGCATCAGTTGTGCAATAAGGCTGCCATGTCAAGACTCAAGATATATTCTATTTTAGTAAACAAAATGTATTGTAATCTACACCTATGTTGATATTCAACTTTATTCTATAAATTTCGAATGGAGTTCATCAAAGCTAACTCTCCACGGACTTTGACAAAACAGAGTGTGGAAGTGTCATTATGTGACTGAATTTTACTGTGAGTGAATTTGACGTTTATGATGATATTTCCTCACTTTGTTCTTGCAAAGTCCATGCAGAGATTGCAGAGTTAGTTTTGGTCCGACTCCCTCCACTAAGATTTTTGTACTGTTCTTTTGTACTAGTCTTGTACAGTCAAGGAATTTAAATTCCGACCCATTTCGTACTTTGTCACAGTGACAATCAATATGAAAGCCGCTAGAGACCTCATACGGTTGTCACTGTGACAAAGTACGAAATGGGTCGGAATTTAAATTCCTTGACTGTACGAGTATTGTCCCATGTCATCAACAAACATCGTAAATTTGAAACCATTTATACCAATTCCATTAACACCACTCCGCTGCACCGAAAATGCAATAAAATTTACGATACCTAGTCATCAGCTATGCTCAGATACACCCGTTTTTAGGGTTCCGAACCCAAAGGGTAAAAACGGGACCCTATTACTAAGACTCCAGTGTCCGTCTGTCTATCTGTCACTAGGCTGTATATCATAAACCGGGTTGAAATTTTGAAATTTTCACAGATGATGTATTACCGCTATAACAACCAATATTTAAAAGTACGGAACCCTCGGTGGGCGAGTCCGACTCACACTTGCCCAGTTTTTTCAGTAGAAAAAGGCGCGAAATTCATATTTTCCATGGCAAATCAAAACTTCGCACCTACATTTTTAAAGTTGCCGGCTTTTTATAGTGGGTGTGCCAGAGTAGGTATTATATGTTTAAATTAACTTGAACTTTTTTACAAATGTCTACGTCTATATTAGAAAGAAGTTAAGGACACACACACATCTCTGACCTCTTAAAACAAATAATATGCAGAGGTAATAACACAAACGAGAAACAATAGAGAAATAACTAATTTACAAATGTTATGTTTGTTGAAAAAAACCGTTTTGAATCCTGTATTTGTACAAAGCTAATTATATCCAGCAAAAAACGTTAAGGCATTATGATATTGTAAAAAGTTGGTATATATAAAGCAGTAACTACTAAAGCAGTAATAAGTAAAAATGCAAAGTTTAGTGACATAAGCATAAACGAAGTTAATAAGTACGCACTAGCCCTTCTTTTTGTGGCTCTCAAGCAATTACAATATCGTCAGGTGACAAGCAAAAGTCACTAATTACTAAAAAAAATAAACAAAAATCGACCTTCGTTTAGTACTAATGGCTATAAACTTGTGGTGGTACTTAGTAACTTTTGCTTGTCACCCGACGATAATATTATTTAACCCTATTTATTTAATCCAGTAACTGTCAATGATTACTGGATACAGACAATATCAGTTGTCACAACTGCCCCTGCTTACAGAATAAAAAAAAATAAAGCCATATTTAAGCCATAATGAATTCTCTACCAACCCGTCTTATAAAGGCACTGTCATCGAAATACTGATTATCGAGAAAAGAGCCGCTCGAAATGATTTATTTAGAAACTTTAAAACACGGGAGCGACTAGGAATAAAAATGATATCTTTCCAAAAAGTAGCTAAGTATTTAACTGTACAGCGAATAAAAATCATCATAATCTCAGCCATAAGACGTCCACTGCTGAACATAGGCCTCCCCCTTAATAATATAAAAATAGAAAAGGGATTTTCGGTTACAGAACTTACAGATGACATAACATTACAGATAAGATAACAGTGACATCACAAAGTTTGTGAGGCCTTGTCTGTCACATTTTCTTGACGTAATTAATGGATAACCCCCAATTTGTTATAGATACAAAAATATTCTACACGTCTTCCTTGCGTTATCCCGGCATTTTGCCACGACTTATCCCAAAATTTGATGTAGGCACTAGTTTTTTACGAAAGCACCTGCCATCTGACCTTCAAAAAAAAAAGAAAAAACCCCAGAGGGTAAACTAGGCCTTATTGGGATTAGTCCGGTTTCCTCACGATGTTTTCCTTCACCGAAACAAGAAACCACGATGTTTTCGGATTGAAAGTCGCACGCTCTTACCGCCAGGCCACCAGCGCTTTTCACAAAAATATTCTACGTAAAATAAATATTTAAATAAAAGTAGTCCTAAAGGTTGACTGCATTTTTATTGAATATTTAAGAATATTGTATGTATTATTTAATTTCCCGATATGATAGAAAGATAGACTTGTTTTTTGAAATTCTATTAAATATTGATCTAAACTAAAAGAACGGTATTAAGGGGATCCCAAGCCCCAATGACCTTCGATCTGAATCCCTTAGTTTTCTAATGTTTTTTGTAGCTTATCATATTAACAACAACGGCTTTAAGCAATATAGTATCCCATACGTATTTACTTCAAAGTTCATTATCATCAAGATATTTGGCATCAAAGTTGAACGATTTTAGACAAAAAAAAACTGGTTCGGGTCATAACTTTTGTGTTAATTAGTTTAATATGTAGATTTCGTATGTCAGATCTTTCACAGCAATCGAGATACGTAAAAAGTGTTTTAAGACAATGTTTAAAAAAATAAGTATTCATTTTTTACAAAACCCCGTAGACAAAAATGGAGATAAAAGATTGAAGAACCTATGGCTTTTGCCTTATGATTCTATCTGTAGTGCCAGCGGCGGATTAGCAGTATTTGCCGCCTTTGGCCCCAGGCCCTGTGGCCTCTCCTTAGCATCCAGCATCTAGCGAATTTTTTGTCACATATTGCCGCCCTAGGCCCGGGCCTACTGTGGCTTAGGGCAACTCCGCCACTGTGTAGTGCAAACGTAGGAGATACGATTCAAAACTTGTCAAAATCGATGAAAACCTCTGGTAGCCCCATAATGGCACTCGTTACATTTACTTAATTAAACATAAATTCTTAAAGAATCTACATCATTTTATTGGCTATACAAGGTTGTTCTTAGCCTTACTTTATTTTGAAAATAAACATGGAATAATAACTGTTTTATGCTTAGACACGAGATTGACATAAGACTGAGGGCGATAAAAATGAGTAATTATAATTATTTTATTGTGTCACAGTGTGTGGACACTGGACAGTTTAATTGTATCTGCTCACAGTCATTAAACAGTTTATATATCATGAGTTGAATAAATGAATTAAAATATTCTCGGTAACTACCCTGTTTAATGGTGATGGGGAGTAGAGTGTTTTTCATCACACTTGTTCGAAAAATACCTTATTTTATGTAGGTGTACTGAAGGACCAAGGCCTATACTATTCCCGCGGGAGTTACTACAGCTACGGCTGTCGTGAATATAATAGACTCTCGGTCACTATTTCACTTACCCCTACGTTGCACAATATACTATTGTTCCTTCTGTTTTATACACTTTTGTAACATTACCGTTGGCTACTAAAAGAAACCGTTGTATGTCATGACCCTCATATTTTCATTCTTTGGGCAAAAATAATGATTGTTAAGGGGCCCACTGATTAACAGTCCGCCGGACGGCATCGGCCTGTTAGTTAGAACAAAATTTTGATAGTTCCGAACAACTGACAGGCCGATACCGTTCGGCGGGCTGTTAATCAGTGGGCCCCTTTAATTGGCACCTGTGGACAATTTTTTTTACATAACACTTAAATTTACTAGCCTCACTGTCTGATGACGTCAACAATAAAAAAAAACATTAAAACAAAAATAGAAAATGTTATTTGTATGGGTACAGAGTTCTCGTGACAAGACGTCGGGTCGCATCAACAATGCTCAAGAACGCTGTCGTGATACGGCATACTAATGATAAGGAAAAACAAATAACAGAAAAACGTTCAAATGGAAACATTATTAAAATCATACATATAATCAACCCCCAACGCAATGAAACGGATGAACCTATTTTGATAAAACATGTCTAAGAACCAACACTAGAAATAGATTTAAAAACTGTTTAAGAGCTGTGGTGCAAATCTTTGATTCGGCTAAATTGTGTTTTTAGAGTTCCGTACCCAAAGGGTAAAACGGGACCCTATTACTAAGACTTCGCTGTCCGTCCGTCCGTCCGTCCGTCTGTCACCAGGCTGTATCTCACGAACCGTGATAGCTAGACAGTTGAAATTTTCACAGATAATGTATTTCTGTTGCCGGTATAACAACAAATACTACAAACAGAATAAAATAAAGATTTAAATGGGGCTCCCATACAACAAACGTTATTTTTGATCAAAAGTTAAGCAACGTCGGGAGTGGTCAGTACTTGGATGGGAGACCGTTTTTCTTTTTGCTTTTTTTTTCTCCTTTTTTTTGCATTATGGTACGGAACCCTTCGTGCGCGAGTCCGACTCGCACTTGCCCGGTTTTTTAGGGTTCCGTACCCAAAGGGGTAAAACGGGACCCTATTATTTAGGGTTCCGTACCCAAAGGGGTAAAACGGGACCCTATTACTAAGACTTCGCTGTCCGTCCGTCCGACCGTCCGTCCGTCCGTCCGTCCGTCTGTCACCAAGCTGTATCTCACGAACCGTGATAGCTAGACAGTTGAAATTTTCACAGATGATGTATTTCTGTTGCCGCTATAACAACAAATACTAAAAACAGAGTAAAATAAAGATTTAAATGGGGCTCCCATACAACAAACGTGATTTTTGACCAACGTTAAGCAACGTCGGGAGTGGTCAGTACTTGGATGGGTGACCATTTCTTTTTTGCTTTTTTTTTCATTTTTTTTTGCATTATGGTACGGAACCCTTCGTGCGCGAGTCCGACTCGCACTTGCCCGGTTTTGAAAAACTAGCGAGCATTCAGTGATTGTAGTATGATACCTTTGGGTATAGTGCTTTACGCTCACTGCCACTATGCTCTAGATAACTTGACCGAATCACTTGAAAAACTTTTTCAAATGGTAAATTTATCTAGGGCACTGAAAAAATAAATATGATAAACATTGACGACAATAACTCAATTATGTCAGAAAAATGTATTACACTTGTATGTAGGTATAGCTATGTAAATGGAATACCTACATATACATATATATAATCCCAAGATGACTCGATGTTTTGACAAATTACGTAACTGATTTCAATTACTAGGTATAAATTAATTTCACAAATTTTACTAATTAGAAAACTGTAAGTACTTATACTTAGGTACATAAAATAAAAACAACTGAGGGCTTAACAAACACTTTACATGCTGAATTAGTAAAAAAAAATGTTTTTATTTTTTAAGGTATAGGTTGATTGATTATGATTTGTTAGTACATAACAAGACAAGCATATTATTACGGGTAGGCATGTCGTTAAACATGTCAACTTGTTTTAACAACATTTATCGGAATTGCACAAAATTTTCATTGCCAAAAAAATCAAGGCTAAATCGCATTCAAAAGATTGTTGCGAATCAACGCGGAAACGATGTGTTTTTTTATGATACCTATATGATGTATTATTTAATAGATCTTTTCTAGTTTTAGTTTAATTGTGACGTTCCATGGGAAAAGGTACCTTATGAGGATTTCTAGTTTCGGAGATATGAAATGTTTTGTAAAAAGGTGAAAAATAGCTCAATTTTTTTTTAATGTGTGATCTGAAACCTTAATACGTAACGTTTGCTTACCTGTTTTTATTTTTGTTATAAGTTAGTTATAAGCCGAGTAATGTCGTCTCAGAGTTTAGTACAAAAGGTACCTTATGGAAAAAAGATTGAAAATTCCCAAAAAAACTAGTCTATACGGGAAAAGAAGTTTGGTAAAGATCTGTATTAGCATTCTGAAAAACTAATTTGATAATTTCAGTTCTGGTTGGGGCGCCTAGCAAATATTATAAACGTACATCGACCTACATTACAAATCCGAGTAGCCTGCTATTATACCAAAGTTACTCTCGTCAACCCTTTCTTAACTAGAATAATCTTCATTTGGTTTGGTCGCATGCAATAAATCTGCCATTAGTTTGCTGAAAAATGCCAATACCCGACGCATTGCCATATGGAATATAAATATAAATAATATAATGGAATATAAATAATAACCTCAAAGCCGCTTGTCTTCAATGGCAACCAAAATATATTATTGATAAGAAATAGACGATTTATACCATCTTAACCCCAAAATATTATTAGTTTATCCTAACTGTTCCATCATCATCATGCTTCATCATGTAACTTAACCACAAGGTACGTTTTCTTTACATACAAATTATTGGTCTTTTTAACATTATTATGACGAAGAACTAATTATATTTGTGGCAGTTTAATGTAAATTAATATTTTCTATTCATAAAAGATAAACTTCAATGTAATTGATGTTTTGTAGTGATGTATTATTAAATTTATTTCCATAAGGTACCTTTTCGTAAATGTATCGAGCAAATACTGTTTTTGTTATGTAACTTTAAAGTGGCATAAGAGGTTAAATATAGTATTTAGTTGGGGTTTTAGGATTTATTTCATTTTTATAACAGAATCTCTTTCATATGTGCTCAGAAGAATTGATTGTCTCTAAATCGGTATTTTTTTTTGCTTAAACTGTCTCTCAGTGTCGTTTTCTAATAGATAAATTTAAATCTTGAAAGCTCATTGCAATCGATCGTGAAAATGAAATGAAAAATTATTAGAGATTGGTTAGCATACACATAAATCAGTCAATATCAAAGGTTTCTATTTGCATTACAGAACAAGTCGCAACATTTTTTTAATCTCAGATGTATAAGGTATTATTATTTGTAGTCAACTATGTAACTTACTTCAGGAACATAGTTTTTTAGGCGGCTAAACTTAAAACTTCTCTATCGTAAAGTTGCTCATTTCACAACATTATTTTCAAAAACTTATATCTCTGTAACTACACAACTTAGGAGGTTGATCTTTTGTGTTATCGATAGCTTATTTATTGTAGATTACTGGGGTATCCATAACTCCATAAGGTACCTTTGACCGTGGGACGTCACAATTAGTGTTATTGTTAGTAGTAGCTTTGGAATGTAGGGTAGCTTATAGGATATGATTATTTATTTATTTGATAGTTTTAAACTACACATAAGTACATGCACAAACATAAACACTTTATTATACCGTATATCTCCAGTCATACCTGAAACAATAAAAAAAAATACGTTTACTATCTTATTAAGCTATATCATATTTATTATAAGTAATTATACATCGTAAAATTGTATCGTTATATTTATAAAAATGTACCGTAATATTTATTTATTTATATATTTCACCATTTAGAACTACAAAAGTCCGATATACTCGTATTACGTGCGTATCCTCCTGAAATTCCTGAATAAATTAATGTACTGTCAGCGAAGAAAGTGGTCTACCACTTTTCGACTCTATCATCTGATTGATCTTGTCGAAAACTGGTAGACGACTTTCTTGGCTGACCGTACCTATATGTAACATGCAGATCGTCTATCTTTAAGCGTGTTAAAGAGGTGTAAGTTCAAATGTTTCCTGCTTTTTATTCATAAATTTACACGTTTTGCTAAACAGGAAAGTTTAGTTAAATTATGAATCTCAATAATTACGTTTGTACGAATCATTTAATAATAAACTGGGGCATGATATGCATAATCATGGTTATGGCTACCTATATGACTCGAACCGAAACCTAACCCTAGATCAGTTTTCACTGGGAACTGGAAAAATTCTCAGCTACGGAGTTCAAACCATTCTGAGGGGCCTATCAGAATGGATATTAAGCTTTCAAAATGTCGATGTTTCAAAAGTCACTCTGCAGACTTCTCCTATAAATAATAGCGTAATAAGTGAGAACTTAGGACAGAAGGATCCCTTGTTTTTTCGTCCATAATATACTCGCAAATAGTGACACCTCTGTACTTGATCTGTGTACCTATACATCTGCACCCACAAATAGTGAGCTGGGAAATGTCAACATAGATAGCAAGGTTTCATTGTCCAATAGTCAGCAATTAGAAACAACATCTTTAAATGTCTTTCTACAAAACATTTGTGGTATAAAATCAAAGCAAGATTTGGTAGAATTGTATTTGAACTGTTTAGATAAAAAACCGCACTTTGTATGTTTTTGCGAGCACTTTTTAAACAGTAGTGAAGCCGATTGTGTGGTTTTTAATGATTACGAAATAGTCTGTATGTTTTCCAGAGCCAAGAAAAAAAGGGGTGGTACATTGATACTGGCTGAAAAGGCTAGGAAGACGGAACTTTTATTAGAGTGTAAAAAAATGTCTAGAGTAGAGTGTTTTGAAATTTGTGGGGTTAGGGATTTAGAAACTAATATATGTATATGTTGCTGTTACCAAAATGACAAAAAATTTGACATTTTTATGGAGAAGTTAGAACAGCTACTACAGTACTTCCTTGACAAAAAATGTATTATCTGCGGAGACTTTAACGTAAATATGTTAAAAGATGATAAGAGAAAAAATATGTTCATTAAACTTTTGCGATCATATAACTTTAGGCATCTTGTTCACAACAAAGTGACGTTTAAGCGCAATGAATCTGAATCGTGCATAGACAATATCCTGACAAATTTACCTGAGGAGTGTGTGTCATGGACTTTAGTGGATCATAATGGTCTGTCAGATGGGCATGCAGGTATAGAAACTGGCTTTGTAGTTAATAATAATAAGCACGTTAACAACAAGGAAAAAGCCATTTTTGTACATCGTAGAGTTTTTAACAAAAAGAATCAGGAACTTTACAAAAATTATATTAAAAAAGAAAATTTGGATATTTTAGGCATTAATGGGTTCCTTAAAACATTTACTGCTATATTTCAAAAAAGCTTTAAAAAGGTAAAGAAAAAAATGAATTTACATAAAACTAACAAAATTAAGTGGATAACAAAGGGAATCAAGGTAGCAAGCAAAATGAAACGTGTGCTATTATCAGTAGATAATGTTCACAATGATCAAAGTTTAATTAGCTATCGCAAAGTGTATATTAAAATATTCAAAAGGGTTCTCAAGACTGCAAGGAAGTTAACAGTACAAAACCAAATTATACAGGCAAATAACTCTGCTAAAAGCATCTGGGAAGTAGTAAACAAACGTACAAATAAGAATAGAGTCCACAGTAATAACAAACTTTTACTTAAAATAGATCAATTATTAGTAAGCAATGGTGCGGATATAGCCGATATTTTTTCCAACAATTTTGATTCCGCAAATTTTCAAATAACTGGTGACCCTGCCCTAGCTTTTTCCTTACTAGAATCGAATTCCAAAAGAGTACAAAATAATATGGTAATAAGGCGTACTTCATCATCTGAAATTAAGTTAATTGTCAAAGCCATGAAAAATAAAAATTCTAGTGGTTATGACGATGTACCTATAACCATCATCAAAGATAATATTGATCAGTTAGCTCAACCACTTTCATGTTTTTATAATAATTGTATTGACCAGGGTATTTTTCCCGAGCAGCTGAAAATTGCAAAAATTATTCCTTTATATAAGAAAGGTTCGCGAACGGATCCTAAAAATTATAGACCTATTTCCTTATTACCGACTTTATCCAAAATTTTTGAAAAGATAATAAAAAAAAGACTTACGGCACACTTATTCAATAATAATATCATTAATTTAAGACAATTTGCCTATCAAAAAGGTATTGGTACTTCTGAGGCCATAGATACCTTAATAGGGGATATTACTGATAACTTAAATGAAAAGTTAAGGGTCGCTGGTGTGTTTCTTGATTTGAAATCTGCGTTTGACACTATTGACCATGACATCTTATTGAATAAACTAGAATTTTATGGCATCAGGGGAAATGAATTAAATTTGTGCATGTCGTATTTACGGAACCGAAAACAGTTTGTAGAGGTTAGGGAGGTTCAGGAAAGTTCTATTGAGGTCACACATAGGTCAAAATGCGTCAACATAACAAGAGGCGTTCCTCAGGGATCTGTGTTGGGACCCATATTTTTTGTTTTATATTTAAACGATTTTATTTCTTATCTTAGTAAAGAAATTCCAGGATTAAAATTGGTCGTTTTTGCTGACGACACAAGTGCAGTCTTGTCGAGCCCAACTATTGCTGATCTAAACCTTAAGGTCAATTTAGCGCTAACAGCATGTCAAACATGGCTACAGGCAAATAGTTTGATATTAAACAGCTCAAAGACTTATGCTATGCTATTTAAAACTACAGCTAGAAATAAGGAGACTCTAAGTGTTCATATAAATGGCAACCTCATTCAACCCGTAGATAGCACAAAAATATTGGGTATTCACTTAGATGCACTATTAAACTGGAAGGATGAATTAAACAGTATTGAAAACTCAATTAGTTCTGCTTGTTATGCTATTCGCAGCCTTAGGGATGAATTGACTGTTGAACAACTTAGGATGGTGTACTTTGCTCTTGTAGAATCCAAACTCCGCTACAGTATAAAACTTTGGGGCAATAGCTACAGATACAACATAAATCGCGCTTTCGTGGCCCAAAAAGATGCTATACGTGCTATCACTAGGCTTCCTCCATGGGGAAGTTGTAGAGAACACTTTAAGAGTCTGAGAATACTTACTGTACCTAGCCTCTACATACTAGTTCTTTTAACGGATGTTATCAAGCATCGAAATCGTTATGAAACGGAATCCGAAATGGTGTTGCGGGAAGCCTCTAGGACTAAGAACTTGACTCCAAAATTAGCTCCGAGACTGGAGGTTGTAGAACACAGCGCCAGAGTTCAAGCGGTCAGATTGTTTAACAAGATGCCTACAGATTTTAAAGTTTTAAAATGCGCCGCAACTTTTAGAGATAAGTTAAAAGTATATTTGTTAGAAAAATGCTGTTATGACATTAGTGATTTTTAATGTAACACTTATTATTTATTGTTGCTGACATAAACTTATATACTTAATTGATTATTATTGATTTATTTTCTTACTTTATTATGAATTTGCTGTGGTTGTTTGTTGAAACGTTTAATGTCATAATAGAATTTATTTATTGAATAATCATGTATGTCTTGCATGCGTTTTTGTTTTGTTCACTAGGTTAATCATAATTGTATATATGTATATTGAATATTCAAACACGATGTAAATTGTTCTTGAATAAATAAACTGAAACTGTAAGATCAAATTCCTACTCGTAAATATTACTTAAGTATTCATTTATGAAATTTATGAATGGCAGCCGCGCCTCAAGTTAAAAAAAGCGTCAGATAGTAACGTCACAAATTCCAGCCAACTATGAAAGAACTTGAATAATGTCTCGAGTCGCGCTATGGGGCTACTGCCCTCGGATGAGACTCAAGGACAAAACGTCTTATAAAAATAATATAAATCATTTATTTTAAAAAACCAGTGACACGTGAGGAAGACCGTCCATGTTGACAGTTACGATCAATTGTTGTGCTATCAGGTTGAATTTACGGACGGGTCTGCTTTCAATTTCAATTTGTCGAAGGTCGTGGGACTCGTGGGTCGGTATCGGTACTTGGGTGTATAAAAATTGACAAGCGAAAGTTTTAACGGAGGCTTATTGATTTTGTGCCGAATTATTTTTTTGGTCTTGTTCTGTGTTCGTCAGTGCTACTGCCTTCAGTATAACTCAGAATAAAAATACCGTCCTAAGAGGCTATTTGAAACCCATTGGCCGAATGGATAAGAGTGTCATTCCATTTCCAACTGCAGCTGCACTACTGTTCATTTTACTATGGAAACGCGTCGCTGTCAGTGTCAATTTCCATAGAAAATGAACAGTATTGCAGCTGCAGTTGGAAATGGAATGTCACTTTAAGAGGCATTAATTTGTCAATTAAACAGTCAATAGTTTTAGCAATGCACTTATTATTTTTAAACTGGATTTATGCAATCTTATTTATTATACAAAAGGTCAATGGTTTATAAATAATCATACAAAATTTAATCATTTATTATCTAATCATTTTTAAACTATAGGTACATATTAATTTTGCAAATATTAGTATGTAGTACTTGATAGAGAAATAATAGCTTTTATAGTTTGACCCTTATATATGCCCGGCCTTCTCCTGGTATTTGTAATATTTAATACAAAATATTATACACGAACGCTGAACCATTTTTTTTTAATACTTGTTCCGTGTGCCTTTATCGTAATCAAGTCTGATATTGGATAATAAACAAAATTACAATTTAAAGACCTGGAAAAAATACATACAATTAAATACAATCTTGTATGTATTTTAAAACAGGTGTCCAACACGAACCGCTGATTGCCAACCCCTACTCTATTATTGACATTTGATGCTCGCAATAATAAGATCGATAACTTTATAATAAAATTAACATACATAATTAGGTATGCGAATTGTCATTTGCACAACTTGTGCAAGCATACACACAACTCTGCTCATAACGATGACACGTGTCATTTTTGATATGATAATGAGAAAATGATATTAAAGGCAATCAATGACAGCAATAATATGAATTTTATTGCGTTAGATTATCTGTCTCATTACTATATTATGTATTTGTAGGTATGTCTAGTAATTTACAGGAAAACCACTAAAATAATAAATAAAATACCTATTTATTTTGTTGCAAATGTTACAAAAATATTGTGCGACATTATGTCAAGTGGATTTTTATTTTTTAACCGTTCAGATAATCTCTAACTTTTTTATACCTATCAATATTGCGGGTACTCGTTGCTAAAACAATAAGAAAAAGAACATCTAGGTATCAACACAATAGAATTAATTAATTTTAGACTCAATACAGGTCCTTGATTACGTAATTATTTTGTGCAATCAACTAAAAAACGTCTGAACGGGTTTGATTGAAATAAGGCACAGACAGTTTAGAACCTAAAATACAAGACAATGTTTATCCAAGTATAAATACGCGGTAAAAATATGCGTTAGATTAGACGAGAGTTCTGCGAGGGTCGGAGGAGGGATTCTACTTGAACAAAGTCATGGGAAGAGGCTAATAATAATAAACAAAGACAATAATCAGAATAAAAAGATAAATAAGTCAGCGAATTGTCTCATAGCGAAGAGTCTCGTCAAACAACTAGAGAGACTCTCGCTGGGTGGTTGGATCAAGGGTCAGATGCAGACGGCGGTAATTTTGGACACGGCGCGTATAATTCGTCGGTTCCCCACTCTGCGGCCCTGACCACCGGTAGCTTGGCCCCTGCCCCGCTGCAGGCGGCACCCTAGGTTAGGTTTTTCATAATGTTTATATGTATTTTTATTGTTTTTATATGCTTTTGTATTTTACTTTTATATTCATGTTATAAACCACCTAACTTAAGAAGAAAAATTAAATAAAGATCATAATAATTAATATTACAGCAACAGAATAAAATACACGCACGTCACAGGTCTTCAACATTAGTCCCATAACTATCTTATTGCTTCGAAGTTTTATTCTTATCTTCTGGTCACCCAGACAAATAAGCCCTGCATTTGTTTTCTATTTTTTAAATCTTTTTTCAAACATTAAAATTTGCTTTTGTCCTGTTATATACTAGGTTCAAGTTTATGTCGGCGATGAGAGGTTATTACACCCTACTTAATTCAAAAAGCTGCTAAACGGCTCCCCATTATTATTTATAAACCAGTTATGTCCAAGAAATTTAGCGTTTAGAAGAAACACTCCAATAAATCTCGCCTGCGTCATTTAACAATCGGATCGCGTGAATAATTTCATTTGCATTCCTGCGTCATAGCGTCTACGCCAAGGGCGAGGTCTGCATCGAGATGTAAAATAAACCGGAAAGTAATTGAACTTAGCATTCGCACATTTGTTTGTTTATTTTATATCGGAGCAAAGATGTGCCACAGCTTGGCAATTACAGCATGGCTTATTTATTACTCTTTGACACGATATATTGTTATGCTGAGGTAATCGTATGGTTAACTTTCAAAGCGGAGGTTCAACATGTATAGGCTCATACAATTTTCTTGGAACTAGTACTTAAGTTATAAACGAAACTTCGTTCGGTTAAGGAAAACATTGTGAGAAAACTGAATTAATATTTCCCCTCTTGTGAGGTCAGAGGACAGTAAAGTTAGATACTTTCGTAATATTGTACAGTGGAACCTGGATAATTGCAATCTCAAGGGACCGGCCAGTTTTTGTCAATTAACCAGGTTTTTCATTTAAGCAGGTCGTGTCAATTAACGAGGTTCATAAAATCGTTGTGTCAATTATAGAGGTTTTCATTAATAGAGGTTGGGTTCTGACAAATTTCTTTTATGGAGGTGCAAATAACCATTTAAAGTGGATGTACACGCTTAAGTTCTGGGTTTCTGGTCTATATATTGCTTCTGTCTATAGTTACTTGCACTTTTAGACTACATTAATTAGTTAATTACCACTTCATTTTCTTATCGTTTGGGTTTAAAAAATTCCCTTGAATTGTACAAGAAAGTTTTATTAGAATGTAAAAAGCATACTTTGTTTTTTATTGATCAAAACTATTTCACCTACTTTAGGCTGTGATAGATACACAATAAATAAATTAAATTCTGGATGGAGATATAAATAAAATGATCATTGCTATTAAAATATTGTTTCTGCTGTCTACAACTACATTATTTCAATTACAGAGGTAATAGATAAGACTCGTTTCAGTAATAGAGGTAAAAACAAGAGAGAAAAGCAAAGAGGAAGAGAGAGAGAGAGAGAGAGAGAGATAGCGGATTTTTTTAGCACAGTGTCAATTATAGAGGTCTTAAGTTGCAATATGGTCAATTACAGAGGCAAAATTACGAAAAGCACTAAAATCTAAATTGCAATTATAGAGGTTCCAAAATTTCAATTATAGAGGCCTTTTGGAGTCAAGGGACCGGGACCGGCCTTTTGGTTGCAATTATTGAGGTTTTCCATTTATCCAGGTGCCAATTAACCAGGTTTCACTGTATTAGTCAAAATACTTCATTAAAATGCAAAGAATTACAGTAGTTTTCAACTACAATCTGGAAACTAAAAATATAGAGTAAAATACTGCGATCAACTTTTCTCTCTGCACCATTTCTATTTGTAATAATATCTCTGTTTGGTCAATTTACTGAATGATATAGAAAGAATGCAATTGGGGGATATTTACGATTTCTCGAGTTGCATCAAACCAGGCTTATCGACCGGCCATCGGGATTTCCGCGCCAAGGCCCTGTGTTACTATATGACGCACATCGCCGTCCTTAGGACCTAAAAAAATCATGATATGTACGTCACAGAACCAAACATAATATTATTTCAAACTGAGTAGGTAAGGAGAATCTCATCAAGATGTACCTGTTTTTTTTAAACATTTCATGCATAATTAAAAATACTGTCGTACAAACTGTACATTACGTATAGTTATGAAAAAACAACGAACGCATCTGTCAATTTTCGGGGGGCCATGAACTCGAGAGTTCATGGACGAATTTGATTGTATGCATAAATAATTAATTACGTATCAATAGAGGGAGATCAAAATGGTCATTGATTTTACACCTAGTGTCGACTGAACTCAATATATATTTTTATAAATGCGCCACATCATATTTTAAATACATAAAAAATGGTATCAGACTTGCTTACATCAAGTCATTACAATAGATAAATATGCAATAACATATATCGCTGAGATATCAAAATCGTTTAAAGATAACAACATTGCAATAGATCAATAGAATTTTTGCGTAACATCAATAATTATATAATATAATGCACCACCTGTCTGATTTACTCAGAAATGCCGCCCGTCCGTCGCTGCATCATGTAAGTTTTCCATTGTCATTAGTTAACTAGAAGTACTAGAACGCATCAATGAAATCAAATCAAAGAAAGGATGCTCTTATTTTAAACGCAATCTAATACTGACACCGTTTCTAGTAGGCAAATTATAAAATATTATGCAATTATATTATATGTACAACTATATTGAATTGAATGATTGTATTTATATTCCGACAAATATTATGATTATTTGTCGAATTACAATAGTCATTATAATTATTTGATGTTTATCCAGTGATGCAAATGTCATACAGTTTGTAATTAATGTATTCAAGCTACTCTAACTTCGATAGTAGTTGAACTTCATAGCTTTAAGTTGTGTCGAATATTGATTATTTCAGTAGGTGACAGTTAATTTCCAGTTAATCGAGAAAAAAATCCCAATAATTAAGCCGATTTAGATGGATATCTTTCATTTCTCGCCTGCGTAAACCCTTATACTTTCTATCTGTTCAAAAGTCGTTCGAGCTGATTTGCAAACGGACAATATACAACTATTATTTGTTGAATTCAATACTATTGCTATAGGATACATATTATGTAATATGTATGTCAAAATAGTATCCAAAATAGGCTTCTTAACAGGTAGTCAAACTCCTCAAAACAATCTTAGTTATTTAAATTGTCATTTATCACGACTCAGTGCACGACAGAGATTAACATGATCAAAATAATTAATCAAATAGCACACAAAACAAAATTTTCTTTATTTTCATAAACCTATCTTACTGGGCCATGGCTATCGCAGAACGTTTATGGAATTATACTTAAACAGATACTTCTGTCATCAACATCAACGCCCAGTTTCCTGCGTCAAACGCGTTTTAATGTGTAATTAGGTTAGTCCCAGGTCTGCCACGCCATGTAAATAACTATATCAGAAAACTTATGCAATTGTACACCTTTTTCTCATACCATAAGTTACACTATTGAATGAGTTTTTAAATGCAGATACGATTGATGTGTTGGGCGCAGTTGAAAGCATCACTTAGTTAGCAAGGTTGCTCTCTAAACCTTATATTAGGCATCACTTGAAGGTACAAATTGCACTTGACACTCAGCCAGGCGTGTCTGTGCGCGTGTATGTTGTATAATTACTTACAATTAGTAGAAATTAGATACGAACTATATAGAAGCTTGACGTCGTAGTCATGATCTTCATAAAAGAGTTTTATATTTACAGGTGCATAGATAGCAACTCAAATAGAGATGACATGACTAGGCCAGTAAAATTAGCATTTTTATTATTTTAGCAGTTTATTGTCAAAGCCATAAAACTGATTTGTCAATTAAATGAGCGATAATAAAATAACAATTGTTTTGTAATCGTTTCAGATGAAACATAAGCACGCGCCGATCGCGGCAGCACTATGGATATTGTTCGCCGCCTCCGCCGCGGACGGCCAGCTCATGAACCCGGTCACCTCTCTGGCCAACTTCCTGAACGAGGGCGGCCACCAGTACGACAACGAGCCACCCGACCAGACCGAGCTGCTCCAGGAGTACGACTACGTCATCGTCGGCGCCGGCACCGCTGGCTGCGTCTTAGCTAACAGGCTCACTGAAGTCAAAGAATGGAAAGTCTTACTAGTAGAGGCCGGAGTGAACGAAAACTTTATCATGGACATTCCGCTGGTCGCTAACTACCTACAGTTCTCGTCAGCCAACTGGAAGTATAAAACAAAGTCGTCGTCAAAGTATTGCGCCGGATTCGAGAACAAACAGTGCAACTGGCCCCGCGGCAAAGTAGTGGGAGGCTCCAGTGTACTAAATTACATGATTTACACCAGGGGATCACCCTACGACTACGACAACTGGAAAGCGATGGGCAACGAAGGTTGGGGATGGGACGACGTACTTCCTTATTTCAAAAAGGTAGAAAACTTCAACATACGTTCATTTAACGACCCCAAATATCACGACCAGGGTGGCCACGTTAACATTGAACATGCGCCTTTTCGTACTACAAAAGGAAAAGCATGGGTAAAAGGAGCCCAAGAGTTAGGTTTCAAATATGGCGATTATAATGGCGCTACTCCGGCCGCGGTGTCATTTTTGCAGCTGTCTATGAAAAATGGAACACGCCACAGTTCTAGTCGAGCCTACTTGCACCCTATTAATGGAAGAAAAAATCTTCACCTATCAAAAGGAAGTCTAGTGACCAAACTGATTTTAGATGACAGCAAAACCAAAGTAATAGGTATAGAATTAGAAAAACATAATATGAAATACACAATATTAGCGAAAAAAGAAGTGATCTTATCAGCCGGAGCTCTTAACACACCTCAGCTGCTGATGTTGTCAGGAATAGGACCAAGAAGTCATTTGGAAGAAATGAAAATACCTGTTATAAAAGATCTAGCAGTTGGTTACAATCTGATGGACCATATCGCCGCTGGAGGGGTACAATATATAGTACGGCCACAGAACGTATCTATATCTACAGAATATATATTTAATCATTTAGAAGTGGTTTTTAAATGGATGAGAAATCATAAGGGGCCGCTGTCCATACCTGGAGGGTGCGAAGCTCTGATTTTCATGGATTTGAAAGACAAGTTCAATACTACGGGATGGCCCGACATGGAGCTGTTATTTATAACAGGTGGACTAAATTCGGACCCATTGCTACGCAGAAACTTTGGTTTTGACGATCAAATATTTACAGACACCTATGGTCCGCTTGGCAGAGCCGAGACATTCATGGTGTTTCCCATGTTAATGAGGCCGAAATCGCGCGGTAGGGTGATGCTACAGAGCAGAAACCCTAAAGCTTCGCCTTTATTGATACCAAACTATTTTGACGATCCAGAAGATCTGCAAAAAATTGTGGAAGGAATTAAAGTTAGTATTCAAATAGCGCGACAACCTTCGATGAGGAAAATGGGCACAAAAATGTACGACGTACCGATAGAAGAATGCTTACAATATGGTGCCTTCGGAAGCGATGCATACTTTGCGTGTCAAGCGCGGATGTTTACTTTTACAATCTACCACCAGAGCGGGACTTGCAAAATGGGACCAAAGAGCGATCCGACAGCTGTAGTCGACGCTAGGCTAAGAGTACACGGAATTCAAAATTTAAGAGTGGTGGATGCCAGTGTGATGCCTGCAGTACCGTCGGGGCATACGAATGCCCCCACTTTTATGATAGCGGAAAAAGCAGCAGATATGATCAAAGAAGATTGGGGTAAATGGAGATGACCGGCATTATCAGCTGTTCAATTGTTGTGGTAAATTTTGTGTCACGACTTTCGACGCCAAAATATTTTGACGGTAATGGGGAATTAACATTATAAGTGCATTAGGATGAAATTATTGTTGCGAACTTTTCTTCGACAATTACTTATTTTTATTTATGGCTCAAATGTTTAGTCATTAATAAGTAGTTAGCTAAATGATAATGATAAATTTAGAAAGATAGTCAAAACAGTGGTTAAGACCATTCGGAATTCTCCGAGCGAGGTATTTTCGATGTGTAGACAAACATCTGTTTGACACTCCTAGTGCTCCTGCCTCCTAGTGCTGCCTAAAATTTTATCAAACCTCATGCGTTTTAGTCAAAACCCGAATTCGACTAGCTATTAGTCAATCGGAGAATTTCGACCAAAACACATGGATAGTCCCCAAAGAGTTTACCCGAAAAAGGAATAATGCGATACGTACGATTACTAACATATCGACTTCCTACTTCAACCTTAATTTTGGACGCCTAGATTGCGCTCGCGGCAATGAATATTCTGATATGTTCCAGCAAATCCAGTGTAGGCGTTATTTAATTTATGGAAAAGTCAATTGTGTGAGTAGTCGCAATAAATTATTGCAAATAAATGTCAAGACAGCACAGTAATAGGTTTGAAAAATTTAAGTTTCTAAACATCTGAATTTACACCCAATATTTTTATCACATTTGGTAAATATAAAGACAACTGCAATAAAATGACTGTATTAAGTGAATTAAGTCTGGCAATGTTTGATTTGATATGTAATGTTCTTGTAGAGCAAGTTTACGATAATACGTCGTTATTCATAAAAGTTCAACAAGCCTTAAATATCTATTCACATAATGTAATCGTTTGTCCTCAATTAACCATTACACGTGATTATGATTAAGTGTGACAAAATAACAATTCGGCCATTTTGTTAACAAAAACTCTCTGGGAAAAATTATACTTAATGATAATGTACTCTGGCACTATTACTTTAGGACTAGGACGAATGATATCTTTACTTGAGGTACTGAACTCAACTGTGATGAAAAAGTAAGTTAGTAACTATTTATTGACACTTATTTTTTGCATGTTCATAACATAATCAAGTAAGGCCTGATTCGAAACAAATTTGACAAATTCAGAGTGATTTTTCTTGGATATTTTCTAGCTTACTTTATATATACACTACGACATTATAATTATCAGAATCACAAAATTATTATACCAAAAAATTTTTTTTTTATCAATTCTAAGATGATCAAAAAAATATATAATAAACGCCGCCGTCTTTTTAATTAGGCGCCAAATTGCTGTCAAAAACTTGATAAGTATGGAAGAAACTTGCACATAACTAATTTCCAACATAACCTGTTACCTAATATTATACCAATACTGAAAGGTAATTTCATTGCAATATCCATGAAACAATGAGGATCTAGACATATCTTCAAATATCTGGCGTATCAGGAATTTCGTCGATGTGGTGTCAGTTACCGGGCATTGGTTACTTTTCGACAGAGAAATCGACACCAACATCACTAAAAGAAACGGTTCGCAGCTTTAGTTTAATAATGCGGATTTCCAATATTACTTTGATAATATTTGGAGATGATCCACGATGTTTATGAGGCAATCAGCATGCTTAAGCCAGTACCCTCGAAATCGGACCAAAAAACTTGATTCAACAAAGTCCCACAGTATTGACCTATTGAACGGTATGGAGTGGAGTGTCCAAGGAATTAGTTCGTTAAAACAACAAAAACTATATGCAATATAATATTTCAAAATAAACATTGTTCTTGATAGGACTCAAACTAAGAAACTGTCAAAAAACACTGTCGGATGTATGATGGAGGGCATACAACAAAACTAACGACAGGAGCGGGAAGAAATGGAAAATGATGAATTTACTTATAAATAACAATTTTTAAACAAATTTTCAATAAATTATGGAAAAACAAATCTTGATTCAGCTAGCTTCAGTACCATTAATAGGGTTTTCAATTTGGCAGATTGAATTCGAATCAGGCCTTAGGTACTGATTAGGTATGAACAAAACACGTAATTTATTTGGTATTTTTAAGTAGAAAATATTATAAGTACAAATTGGGGTGTAGCTGTTAAGCGGGTCTTTAACAGAAACACAAAATGTTTGAATCCAAATAAACAAATGCCATAAAGCGATATGTCTATTTATTTTTTCCTCTCATTAACCCAAACAATAACTGTAAAAGCGGCAGGTGCTTAATTTTAAGAGAAAACATGTAAGTAAATATTCTTTATTTAACCTATAAATAAATTACTTATAATAATAAATCGATTCTACACTGATCAAAAAAAGAAGAAGAGTTTTGAAATGGGGTAGGCAACTGCCAAAATGGCATTGCCAACCATGGCCCATATAATAATTAATAGTAAATTTGTATGGGAGGATATAGTTTCAAATATTTTTGCAAAAATTTCGAACTAACTTCACGTATTCCCCATTTTTCTCTCTGGATGTCTGGATTTAGGTATACAGTATAGGGTTATTTTTATCTGATATATCCTACATACCTACCAAAAAAATACATACTATATAAAATAAGAACAAGTAGAAATTCTACAAAGTATATTATTAATTTATTTGCTGAATTTTAGTTTAGCTGCTTGAATGTGTATCAAATCACGATATGAAACTAACTCCTGTGAACCAGAAACCAGATGCCATAATTTTCCTTCTTGTGTTAATGGTGAGCTGTCATTTAGGCGCTTGCTTGTTTTAAACACTGCCTCCTTTTACGACAATCGCGGTGCATTACAGACCGAGATTACAGATGTAGTGAATAAGCCTATAACTCCTGTGCATCAGATGCCATATTATCTTTCTTGTGTTAGCGGTGAGGTTTTATTTAGGCGCTTGCTTGTTTTAAACATTACCTCGTTTTACGACAATCATTACAGATACAGATGTAGTGAATAATCCTTTCCCATCGTATTTTCTCGTACCTATTCGTCATGCTAAAAGTAGCTGAGACTGACTGAAATGACACGTTCGTACGTTTCCACGAAAATACAATGCACAATGTGAAAGATTATTAACTACATCAATACATTGTGCGCTTATAAAACAAATTTGCTATAAAAAATGTGCAGGCGCAATCGATAGTATTAGATATGTCTGAAAATACTTGTCCTATGTAACAGTTTCGTGCCTTTAAAATACACTATAGATAGAGATACGAGAGACTATAGAGATACGATTAAGCCAACATAGCACCGATTTGAACAGACCAAAGTGAGTTTTTTATAGAATTTTGACATTATGATGACATTATCACAATAATTTGTCATTAGATAATTTGGAAATGCCATGCAGACTTATCTTTGGTCGGACTCTACGCCGCTTTATGATCCTTAGATCCTAATATAGTCACAGGTAGCGCTGACCATTTGTTAGCGCAGGACACTGCTAAATTTTTCTTCCATAACCTAACGGCGTACAGTGGACGGCAAAGATATGTTTACATTTTTCGCCTTATTAGAAAGGAGTGTATCTTTGACCTACTTACCATTAAAGAAAAAAATAACTATACCTAAATTGTGTCCTTTTTACAGATTGTCAAGGTTTTATGCAAGAATCATTTCGTTGGAAATGTATAGTAGAAATAATTTTATTGTACACAACAACTTCACATAAAGTTTCAAGAATTGAGGTACAAAGGGATCTCTTCCAGTTATATTTTAACTGGTCGGTTAAATGAGAAATTTAAGAAGGGCTACCAGTACGGGAAGAATGGCGACGGGTTGTGAAGCTTGCCACCGACCCCGATATGACGACTACGACCACTCTTACAAGAGTGTGACGACAAATAAGAGAGAAATGAGGAATTTATTTTCACACAAAACAATGTGTTGTACAATGTGTAATATATTCGCATTATGCCTTCTCGATATTTTTCATATTGTATATTTTATGTATTTAGTAATAAAGAAATGAAAAGATAACAACGGTCTAAAATAAAATGGTTACTGAAATATATAATTAAACCTGTAATAGGAAATGCATATTTTTATTAAGGGCAGTTTCATACAAAGACATCTTAGCCCTCTATGGTCAGTCTCAACATATCATATATGCTTACCTTGCGTACGTCAGAATAAAATAGAGGTTAGTGCAAGGAAAAACTTAGTGATAATATAAAATTACACATAATTAATGGCAGAAATTGCTCACATATTATAATGATCACATCCATGTCTTAGTTGTTGTTTTTTTTTCGTTGCACGAACGTTATAACTCTTTAACAATAAATATTTGTCTGTGGTACCTAGGTATATCGCTTCCAATTAGTTCGCATACAGTTTCAAAATCTAACTAAAAACCAATTACAAAAACTACAATGCTATAAAAACTACATTTCATGAGAGATATTCTCATATAGGTACAATATTCAATGATTCGGGATGACTCCACATTAACCTTCATCACCAGCATGAAACGTTTCGAATCCGTCACACACAGCACGCACTACCTCCCCTCCCATCCCATTTCGTCCCAAATTTACACGATAACGTTTTTTAGATCCAAATTCTTGATTTTATAGTAGTTATTAAGTTTCAAAAGCATGTAGCTACGGCCATACAAAATAGGTAATCCTGTATATTTAAATTAGGAGAATTTAGGTGCCAAAAATTTTTCGCCTGAAACCACGCTTGAACTGAGTTTACCGTGTAGGATAGATCTCCGTCTCGACAATGACCTTCCCAAACATCATTCTTAAATTTGGAGCAACATTTTTGTCAAGGCTTCTGTTTTTACACACTTTTATTTAGCTTAACTGCATATATACATACCTATATCTCTTTGTATATATGGTGCTTCAAATCTTGTAACTTAAAAAAGCACTTCTGTACTTAATGTAAGTACAGGGTAGGCCAGTGATGAATTATTTTTTCGTCTCAAACTCTTTCTTTCGTTAAATATATAATATAGGCAAACGAGAATGGTGTCGTTTGCATATTAAAATAGTACATTACTACAGAGGCCGGGACGAAAGGGGTTGCCGGCCGAAGACGGATAGGTCTGAGCGCGGGCAACCCCATTTCCCGCCGAGGTATGTATAGTGCTTTTCTCAAACATGCAATGAAATAAATAAAATAAAAAATCCACGAAACCCAAGTTTTATTTATAGAAAAAACTAAAAGTAAACTACACCCAAAATATAACCAACACGTACCTATATCATTATCACGCGTATGTTTTACACGAGTCGTGTATTTTTACTACCCGTATATTTTCATGTATCTTTGATTTTTTCGCCTTGTATCCGTCTGACTGTCGTTTTTGTCACATAAGTTTACATAGTCTTTCATCTTGATATCATGTTTCACATACATCGTTGTTGCATGGAGTAAATAAGTATAATTTCCACAGTGTTGACGAATTTGTAGTTACATTCATTTAAAATATGCCACAAAACTGTTTCTAATAAACTGTAAGCCATTTTTCTTAGTTTCTCAAATAATAAAATTGCCATAAGCAACCATATACATACTTCGTCTTTGACTTGGCGGCAGAGGCAGCAAGTTATTTAAAATCAATTCTGCTTACGCTGCCAATTCCAACATTGTAATCGTAGTACAATTAATATTAATTTCATTATTTCGTCGGAACTCATATTAAAGTCAAAAAATCAACAACGCACCATAAATCCAATAAAACAGAATGAATATTTTTCAACTTTACCTCCATAACAATTTAAAAAATATAACTACGCGTGTTTGAGTAGACGTTAGATGAAATATTTTAAATGTTTTTATTTGTGTAGTTCTTCTTTTAGTGTAGAACTACAAGAAGAACTACACTAAAAGAAGAAGGTCAGCTCCTGGTAGCAGAGAGAAAAGTTTTTCGCAAGATCCTGGGACCTATTCAGAGAGATGACGGCACCTGGAGGATCCGGAAAAATGCCGAGATCGAGGAGTTAGTGGCCGAACCCAATATCATCGGCGAAACGAAAGCGCACAGACTTCGCTGGTTCGGTCACCTACTCAGAATGGGAGAGGATCGGGCTGTCAAGAAGGCGTTCTTGGGACGACCGACTGGTAGCCGTCCAGTGGGTCGGCCCAGGTATCGCTGGGAAGACAGTGTGGCGGCGGATCTGCTTCAGCTTCGCGTCAGTAACTGGCAGGAAGTTGCGAAGGATCGGGACAGGTGGCACGCTCTCGTTTCGGAGGCCAAGATTCTCTTTGGATCGCTGAGCCAAAATAGTTAGTTATTTGTGTAGTTAAATTTATAATTTTAAATTCTAAAATTATAGAATGTATTATTTATTAAGTTCATGTTGATTTTATACAAATAAAACTGCAAATTATAGCAAACATTGTTTTTTTATTTTATAGGCGTAGTGGCAGAGTGTCATTACGAACCATAAAGCAAATGCTGCCTCTAGTTTTTTTTAATGGATGAATGCCACGATGCTGTGTCACAAATATCTGTGAAATGAAAATTAAAAAAGAGGACTTTGCCGGCCTAGGCCTGCAAGATGTGTATGAAATTCCATTAACGACCTTTTGTCCTAGCCGCACCTGAAACGTCATACTTCGCAGCCTATTATAAGGAACATAACATCAATATTTCATTGCATGTTTGAGAAAAAAATATTTAAAATGGTGCCCTCCGCGGGAAAACAGAGTTTTCGACTTAAGTTCGGATTATGCAATGTCCGTGAGTGTCCAAGCACAAATTTAATAAAATAATGGATAATCAGATTTGAGGCTACTGGATCGACACTAAAATCTCGACGTCAAGGACGTGCAGGGTCTGCTCGTATCACAGAAAATATTAAACCTTATTAAATACTAGTACAACGCGTAAACGTTTGCCTAGAACAATTTACGGCTTGATCTTAGGCTACATTCTTATAAAATTCAACTTGTGCAAGATTTGAGAGAATCTGAATATGATTCAAGGCCTAATTTTGCAATTTATATGTTAGACACGTTCTCAACTTCATTAACTTCAATAACGTCGTCTTCTCAGATGAAGCCTATCTCCACCTAAATAGAATTTTGTTAATCGTCAAAACTGTCGTTACTGGGGGCCAGAGAAACCACGATTAAAACACCAAAAGCCTTTACACTCTCATTTCACTTTCAGAATTAAAGGAGAATAGGTATTTGTCGAGAAATTCAATCAATATATCCGCAATTTATAAAGAAAGCTTTTCAAAATTTACAAACAAAACTGGAAGAGTACCGCAACGCTACGGACGACATCTGGATGGTTTTATTTTTAAAACGTAAAATTTATTTTAATATCTCAAATTCTAAATAGGTATGCTTTTTATTTAAAAACACAACATTTCATTGATATTTTTTTAATAAATCATTGGCCTGTATAAAAAATATTTTTTCGGGTGCCTCCCGTACACGTAAAGAAGGGTATGAATTTTTTGCTTCAACCATATGGTGTGGGATATCATCGTATATTTTTTTAACGAGTAGAGGTCTTCAATAACCATTTTTAATCGCTCCGAAAGGCCAAAAAATTGTGTAACTTTTAAACCGTCACACCATAAATTATAATTTATGAAGGAAAACTTAATACAGAATGTTTTTTTTTTTTTTATTATGAATGGGCTTACTCATGGCCACAGACTAGCCGAGGCGTAGACGTGGCCTACGATGGAGCGAGCTCGCCCAGAAGGTGCCTGTTCACTCTTGATTTGAAGGTTGCCGGGTTATAAGAACACGGAAATATAGACGCCGGCAGGGAATTCCATTCCTTGGCAGTTCGCATAAGGAAAGTAGAAGCAAAGCGCTTCGTGCGAATTGGTGGAATATCTACCATGTAAGGATGGAAACCGGCCGTGCGTCTAAAAGTCCGATGGTAGAATGGGGACGGTGGTATAAGCTCGTGTAGCTCTTGGGCACACTCCCCGAAGTGCAGCCTGTAGAATACCGACAGGCTGGCGACTTTCCGCCGATGGGCCAAAGACTGAAGCTTAGCCGTTAGCTTCTTGTCGCCAATCATCCTCCTGGCTCTGCGCTCCACTGAGTCCAAAGCGGCGAGTTGGTATTTAGCTGAGCCATCCCACAGGTGGCTGCAATACTCCATACACGACCGGACTTGAGCTTTGTAAAGTGTTAGAAGCTGTCCAGGTGTGAAGTATCGCTTCACCTTATTTAGGACGCCCAGCTTTCTGGCCGCAGTTTGAGCTTTAGACTCAATGAAGCTGCCGAAGCTGAGGACTGAACTCAGCTCCATGCCGAGGAGTTCCAGACTGTCGGCAATAGGTACAGATGCACCCCGGAAAGAAGGAGTCAGGTCGAATGGACTCCGTTTTGCGGAAAATAGACACGTCTGCGTTTTGGAGGCATTGAACGTGACCAGATTGTCATCACCCCACTGGGAAACGAGACTAAGGGTCAAGTTCATTCGCTCAACCATGGCCTCTCTCTGTGAACGTATATCCTCCCTGCTGTCCCCTGCACTAGCCAAATATCTTTCAACAACCGTACTGTCATCTGCATAACCTACAATGCTGGGTTGCAGCATGTCGTTAATGTGGAGCAGGAAAAGGGTTGCGGAGAGAACAGACCCCTGAGGAACACCAGCGTCAATGGCCATGAGGTCCGAAGAGCAGCCATCAATAACTACTCTGATCGACCGTTCACTCAAGAAATCAGATAGCCAGCTACAAAAGTCAGCAGGGATGCCGTATGCAGGAAGCTTGCTAAGGAGACTTGCGTGCCAAACCCTGTCAAAGGCCTTCGAGATGTCCAGTGAAACAGCAAGCGCTTCACCGTTCCTCTCGATGGCCTCGCCGCAGCAGTGCGTGACATACGCTAAAAGATCCCCAGTAGACCGACCTCGGCGAAAGCCATACTGACGGTCACTGAGCAGATCATTTGCTTCGAGGTATGCCAGCAGCTTGCCGTTAAGTACCCTTTCCATGACTTTACAGAGCATGGAGGTAATGGCGATTGGTCGGTAATTGCAGGGATCAGCACGACTACCCTTCTTGGGTACTGGCTGCACGTTTGCAAGCTTCCAGGATTTCGGCACCGTTCTTGTTTGGAGAGAGAGGCGGTACAGGTCGATGAAAACTGTTCGAATATTATCTTAGTTTCGAGCTGCCGGTCAGACATACCGGCCGAACACGTGCGAATATAAGCTCAACAAAATACATTTTACGAGTAATAACATCTAAGGCCAATTGCACTTGTACCTGCAACTTTTCCGAAACAGTAATTTTAATGACATTGGCCTAAATAGGCCGGTCTAATTAATGCTTCTAGCGCTTGACCAGTGTTAAACATATCGCGGGGGCAGTCGCCTTTCAGATTTGATACCATAAAGGCGCCGGTGCATTAAGTTCAAAATTATCGCGATCGTCCTTAACAAGATATAAAAGTGTGTTTTTACAGTGCATGCTACATGGAATATCCAGTATTTTTTACAAGGTAAGTAAGTTTAAAACCAATACAGTGTTTTTATACATCTAAATCCGATTGTACTAACCAAATAGGTTTTTAAGTTATAGTCGCGGGAAACCTATAACCCAACAATCAACATGAAGTCAAAGATGTTTAAAAAAAAATAAAAAAAGTCCCTGCTGCAATCAAATATTACACCACAATATCCTTTTGCGACTCTACTGATATCTAAATCTATATAAAGAATGTCCGGTCGATACGCGTAAAACTAACGCAAAGCGGTATTTAGTCAGACTAAGCAAAAAAGTTACCTTTAGTTACTTATTCTACAATATAATTTCAATAACGATGTTTCATTCGCAGTGGAATGTTAATAGTATACATATAAAAAAAAAAACAATTAATAGTTCTTACGGAAACGCCTAATTTATATTATAGTGTATTTTTTAACCTTCGCTGATACTAATAATAAGTGGTTTCCTTGAGCCTTACTGAAAAGTTTTAAAACTTATGAATTCATAATATTAAGTACCTAACCTTTGAACATGAATAATTTAAAAATTAATAATTACCAAATTATATTTCAGTCACGCGATTAATGTATATTAATAAAATTATGTGATTGGGTGCTGTTAATATTGGTAATTTTACATACTTAATTTAACTATTAAATTATTCAGTCTAATAGTGCCCTTGGTCCATCCATAGTCCATACAGAGCTATACTATTAATATCTAAAAGTCTTAAAGCCAAGGGAAAACTTTTCAATACATAAGCAACAGATACATCTGTCCAATTTATAATTATGGCTTATTTCTTCACAAGGATTCCTATACCGACATCTACAAAAGCAAGTGATACAGCGCAACAATATCTGAACACGCGCTCTAACGCCTTGACAATAGAGGCGTGTTCAGATATTTGTGAGCGCCTTGGCCGCTCCGCTATATCTGATGGCGACTGTACATAACCATAAACAATCCGATGGAACGGAGATGGAATATGTATGAGGTTGTCAAAAAAGTTTACTGCATGATGTCAAGATACATATAAGTAGGGAATGCTCCCGGTACTGAGTTTGTATGGCGAGAACCGGGAATTCCCGGTTCCGGTACTGTATTTGTATAGAAAACCAGTACCGGGAGCACTCCCTACATATAAGTCAGCAATAGCACTATAAATAAAACTAGCGCCGACCGACTCCCAAAAACGAGGAGGTCCTATATTATTTCTAGTTCTAAGATCTATATTTATTTTATAGTGTGTGTGTGTGTGTGTAATTTTCCGATCAAGTGAATATTTTTATGTACAAATAACGTTCTTGATAAAAACATAAGTGTAAAGAGACGGTTTCCGTTTTCAGTAAAAAAAAACTAATTAAAGCGTAGGTCAAAAATACGCAAAACCAAAATATGAAATAAAAAACTGGAAATCAATAAACTACAAAATATGCAACTTTGTTACTGCCAATGTATAAACAAGTAACATTAAAACTATCTTCGTCACAGGCAGGTTCATAAATCGGACTGAAGAAATGGCACATGGGATCAAATTCATAGTGTGGACAATTCTGTCATGCTTACTAACAGCTGAACTCTCCGTCGATGGATATCAATACCCAACATTTTTTAGAGAAGCCAGATCCAGGCGGAAGCAGTCGTACAGGCAGAACCCTATTATCGACATGTTGATGCAGTCAGTCAACCCCAACTATGACCCGAAGGACCCCATGGATCTCTTTGATTTTCTGAGGGACCAGTACCCATTACCGAATGGTAAGTCAACATAGATCTAATAGTAGTTAGAAGTAGAACTATAAGTAGTTATAGATCTGTTTATTCTTTAGCAAAGAAAGAAACGAATCCACAAAGCAAAGTGAAAGTGCCATCATTTCATGGTGTTCCACTCATTTAACGTCGCTATCTAAAGTTCTCAAATCACTCTATAGTCTACTAATACTTAGTGATTGTGTGTTTTATGCTTAGTTTTTAAGTGTTTTAGGTTGTTTGAAAGTTTCCTTGATTTCTTCTGGATCCCATTATCAGATCGTAATACCGGTCCGATTATCACCATAATGGAACCGGGGCATTGTTCATGGCCATTAATCTATTGCCAAAAAATTATGTATACCAAAAATTAGAATGACTTAACAACTGTGAACTCTTTCAAATAAGAAAATACCTAATTTTATAAAACTGTTCAGCTGTCTTCAAAAACAACCCCCCTTTTCGAATTCTTTTCGGATTATAATTCTTAATAAATACTCAAATAGAATATTCTGTAAATACGAAATATTAATAAAGGCCTTATTCTTTTAAGGTTTGTTGTAAATAATGTAAAGGATGTAGACCGCCTAGCAAAATTCCATCATATCACTCATAGTTCCAAGTTTATGGCACAGCTTGTTGGCTTGTGGCTTTGAAATATTATAGCGAAGTTTAACTACCTGCAGGTATGTAATGTATATTGTGTATGACAGGCTACGTAAGCATACTGGGTACCTAATCAAGGAGGCATTCACGAGAAAGGTTCGGATCTCACGAGATAAAAAGTAACCAAGGCAACCACTTCTACTTGTACATACATCCAGGGCTTTATTCGCGGGTCAACGTCCGGAAAAGATTGGTTTCATATATTTAGTATAGTAGTGTACAGAACAGTGAACGCATATATTTAGTATGGAAACCGCCTTTAGGAACATTACCGTTCAAATTCACGGGCCAAATTAGCACACATACACAATTACGCCTACATTCAAATAGGACGACGCGTTTACAGAGCCTGTAATCAAAGCTGGTAAACAAAATAAGAGTCATCTTTATTACTCTAATGGTACATAGCTAAGTGTAGATGAAATGCATATAATGTCAATAACTACCAATCAGCGACATTAATCCGCTAATAACCTTCTTGCTGTACGTACTGGCCGCTTAGAGTTCGCGGTTCATATTTGATTAGAATATGACTTGGACAGGGATAGGTTTATGCCATACAGTGAAGAACCAGTCAAATAATTCACGTATAATAATTTAATGCAGATTAAAAGATAACTAGTTAAAATGTTGTTATGACATGACAGACTAACTCAACATAAGTAAATATATATCATTGTTGTATAAATGTATTCCGCTATAATAAGTATTTTGTATATTTTATTATCTATCTGTATGGCAGTGCGAAGTCACGTTCAGGTATAGTCTGTCCGTTTTTCTAAGATCAAGTACGCCACAGTAAATGTATGGCGAACTTGATCTTAGAAATCGGACTGGCTATACAGTCTGCAAAATTTACACGGGTACAAGAATCGGGTCAAAAGTATTTGAACAGGCGGAGTCACAATAAATCCCCACTTTCAGTTCAGAATATTTTATATGTATATAGCCGGTCAAGCAAGTTTGTCAGTATAAAAAAGGTGCAAAATGAAAATTTTGTATGGGACCACAGCCGTTCGCGCGCTTACTTTTTCTAAATTTGCCGCTCTTTTCTGTGTGCATTTGTTAAATTAATTCAGTGAAAGCATGATAGGAAAAATGTATCTACATATAGGAGACCGGGTATGATTATCTCACGGGTTATGTCTCATGAATAGAACATATTCTAGATGGTTTACTAACGAATGGCCCAAAAACGTTTCCCAAAGTATCACATCCCAAACTATGTTTCCCAAATTATCATTTCCCAAAAAAATGTTCGGCAAAACAACTTATCGCATATTTTCAGTTAGCAATAGTCTTTTTTGGCAAGTTATTGTTTAGCAAATAATTACTTGGACAAGTTTCATTTTACCAAATATTATTTAGTCAAATGTATCATTAAGTATAACTTACATGTCCCAAAATATTGCATGGCATACAATTTACATAGGTACCAATAGAGAGGAGGCTGCGGAATTTATTTGTCTGGTATTTAGCTGATCATTACATATATGTACATAGTAAAATGTAACGTCAAAAAAACATTCCTCAAAAATATGTAGTAAATTATCACTAAAATTAAAACTCCATTTTAATATAAAATGATAACCAAATTTGTTACATCTTGCTATTCTATTAAAGCAAATAACACCAAAGTAATAATTGTAACCCAAAAATTGTAAATAACTACCAATTTTTAAACCACATTTTAGTCTAAAATGACATGCAATTTTTTTTACATCTCGTTATTCTATTAAATTAATTAATCCACTTCGATGACCTTTTTCTAGTACACAGTATTTCGTTTCTGTATGGACGGCAGTTCTAACCTAACCCACTTTTCTAATAGCATTTCGATTCTGTGACGGTCACAGTTCTAACCTAACCTAACCCACTTTTCTGATAGTGGTTCCGTTTTGTGAGGATCGCAGTTCAAACCTAACCCAACCCACCCAAATTACGTAGAATTTAACGTACCTATATTAACATAACAAAAATTACTTTAAATAGATATGCTTATTTGTCAAATTTGCGAAGTGACAATTTTGACCAAACATCTTTTTGGAATATAATCATCAACTGAAAAATAATAAATAATTATAATTTAATTTGTTCAAATACTTCATTGTAATATAATCATCATTCTCTTGCCCTTGTTCCATTCACTTGGGGTCGGCGCAGCATGTCTTTTTGGAATATAATATTAGACAATAAAAAACGTTTGCTAAATAAGTTTTTGTCCTAATAACATTTGACAAAGTAAAATCATGCCAAATGATAATTTGACCAAATAAATTATATGCGAAGTGTAACTTTGCTAAAGGTTTCTTTGGGAAATGAAACTATTGCGATAAGTTTGTTGGGAAGTGAAATTTGGCGAAATGTATTTGGCCCAAACGAAAGTACACCATTCTAGATATCTTGCCAGGCATCCACTCAATTTCATGTCTCTCTAATTGGACGCTTTTTTCCATAGGTGCGAATAGCATCTTGTGGGAATCTGAATGGAAAGTAATGTAAAATGGCAATACCAAATTTGATTATTAATTTGAAATAACTAGGTAGTTTTTTTATAGCTCCATCTCATGAAATAAAAAAGTAAAATACAAATCTGTAAGAAGGAATTTATTTATAATTATACAGAAAATACCTAAACCAAACACAAGTTAATAAAATAGTCTACTTCGTTTGGCATAACACCATCCCTATTATCCTCGCAATTTAAAAAGTCGTATGTTGTTATGAAAGTCGTATGCAGTTGTTACGTTTTAGCTTAGCACGGTAGTATTGAAAACAAATCGTCATGTTTTTTCCAAATTTTACTGAAGCTATCTGTTTACTACAAGTGAAAAGTGATTCCATTGTCCTTGGTATGAACTAAAATAACTTCTGCACCACTTCACGACACATGAATATAATTTTATTGTTTTTATAAATCAATTTAGCCATTTGTCACTGACTGTCATCTCGGTCGCGTACTGAGATTGCCAATCGAGCAGTTTGTAAGTACCGCCTATCGCGGGGTAGTTTGCGTTGGGTCATAATTGAGCGGACAGAATACTTCCATGTATATCATTTCGCTGGTACAGAAGTATAAAGTCATTGAACTCGTCAGACAAAAAGTGGTCAAATTGCAGTGGCCATATTTAGAGATTAAGTGCAAGAGTTTTATGAGTTATGAGGAACAAAAGTTGTCACTTGTTTTCATATTCACGTTTTAAAAGCGCAGTCAAGTTAGAAGAGACACGCCGACAATATGTTATTACATTTGCTCGTAAAGTTTTAAAACCTGTATCTTTATAACTGTTGAGCGCTGAGAAATTCGAAATTTGAAATAACAATCTTCCATGTTTTGAGTCGATTAACTCATTTATGGATACAAATTTTTGTGTTATTTAATCGATTTTCGAAAAATTCTTCGCACTATTTTCAGTCCTGGCTGATGATGATACCTACTCCTGACCGATTTCGGCCACAGCGACTGTGTGCTCAGGAGTCTGGTCTGGAGTAAGCAATTTTTAATTCGCGTTAAAAGAGTGTAGCTGTTCCACTCTCTCGTGCCCCTTTAGGTGACTTTACATATAAAAGTAACAAAGTGACGGACATTTCGTAACTAAGTTTTTTATTCCTTTTGTGATTTGGGTATTTTTATACCAAATCCTGCATTTGGTATCGGAGAGCACCAATTGGTGTGGTCGAACTGTTGATGATGAAGACAAAATGCCGGCAACTGTTTTGTGAAGTGCGTTCTTTTGCTGTTAAAAGTTATCATTTATTATTGTTCCTCTGGACTAGACCGATACGAGTATTCGATTTCCTTTAACGATGCAGACTATGTGTAAATAACTTGTCTTAACAATTTAATTATAATGATGCTGGTAATGTGACCTATACACATAATGGAATGCATGGTATACATTGCGTCCTGGTTATAAAGGCACTTTAGTATTACATAGCTTTGATGTGTACACTTGTTTGTTTAGCAATTATATCATAATACAGCATATATAGATAGAAAAACATACGAGTAACTAGTAAGTAATTATGGTGGGGTGGACTATAAGAATTGTCACTTCATAAATCAAACAACTTGGATTTTAATTGATGTTGAACGAATACCATAGATATATCGATTATTTCTTGACAATAAACTAATGACGATTTACGTAACTAAATATTCTCATAATAAAAACTGTTACTAATCCCTATACAACCACCCATTAATCAATGCAATTACGTATTACATCAAATCATTCAAAAACCAGCAACTTGATTGCCCAGTAAAACCTAGGTGCCTTGCATCATTACATTAGAATGCCATTACTCGTCATGTTCTGAGAATTAACGCGTAAATTCACGAAAAAGAACGCTCCTAACAGTCCTAACGACTTTGACCGACACTATCGCTGGCGAAATTGCTTGTACCGTATTTTTTTCTTAGCAGAGGCACACCACTTCTATTTTATTACAAGCTTTTATTTAGTTTCACCTGACCGTTGTCTGTCTGTCTGTCTGTCTGTCTGTCTGTAATCAAATCTTGCAAGTTAAATTTGATACACTTCCCGGTTTCCGATTGAGCTGAAATTTTGCATACATACGTAAGTCGGGTGACAATGCAATATTATGGTGTCATCGAGCTGATCTGATGATGGAGACCGGAGGTGGCTATAGGAACTATGTGATAAAACAACGAAACCTAATTGTGTTTGGGGTTTTTAGAATTGTCTCGATGAGCATTAGTTACCTGTGGAAAGAAAAGTACAGTCAGCGATAAAAGCTTGTACCAAAAATGAAAATTTTGCCAAAAACTTATTATTACAAGCTTTTATTTACTTTCACCTGTCCCGTAATTAGTAGTAGTTGCAAGTTAAATTTGATCCACTTCCCGGTTTCCGATTGAGCTGAAATTTTGCATGCATGTATAAATCGATTGACAATGCAATATTACGGTAACATCGAGCTGATCTGATGATGGAGACAGGAGGTGGTCATAGGAACTCTGTGACGAAACAACGCAACCTAATTGTGTTAAGGGTTTTTAGAATTGTCACGATGAGTATTAAACTGTCTGTCGTAAGAAAAGTACAGTCAGCGATAAAAGCTTGGACCAAAAATTAAATTGCCAAAAACTTATTTTAGGTCTAAAACAACCATTAAGCCAATACGACTACATAATCGTCGGGGCGGGTTCGGCCGGGTGCGCGCTGGCGGCCCGTTTGACAGAAGACCCTGGGGTCACGGTGCTGCTCCTGGAGGCGGGGAAACCAGAGATGTTCACCACGGACGTACCTGCGATCGCCCCGTACTTCCAGAGGACAGATTACTCGTGGCAGTATTATATGGATAAGGAGCCTGGCGTTTGTATGGGTAGACTATTTTTTATATTAAAAATTAGATTTGATAGAGCTAATTTAATCGCCTCTACGTTGCAGCCAAGATCGGAAATAAACCGAACGAGAGAGATTGTTAACCAAAACTAGAAATCGCCCTATTACACCCGAGTTAAAATACTTTTTATTTCGACTATGTAAATATTTTATAAAATAATCAACATGCTTAGGTATTTGGCTACCGCTCATATACCTAGATTATATTATAGGGATATATTCTCAGTTTAATTGTTGAGCTAATTAAGATATTTTTTAACAGGAATGATAAACGAAAAGTGCTTTTGGCCGAGAGGAAAAGCAGTAGGAGGAACTAGTGTCATCAACTACATGATTTACACGCGTGGCCGGCCCGAGGAGTGGGACCGCATAGCAGCTGATGGAAACGATGGATGGTAATGACTTGAAAGTTAATTATTAATATAATTACCCATTATAATCACATACTACTAAAGATCAAGTGATTACATAAGTGGATGCAACCAAAACATTGAACCGGTTTTACGTGTGTTTTATTTATTTAGCCATTGTTATTGCGTCAATTTTTCAATTAATTAGAAATTAATCATTATCGCTTGATTTTGCAACAGGTCGTACAATGAAGTATTAGAATATTACAAGAAATCCGAGCGATCGAACTTAAGAGGGTTGGAAGATTCTCCGTACCGAGGTAGAAAGGGTGAAATGAACGTAGAATTTACAAAATTTAGGTAAGCCATCTTGAGATTTGTAAATAAATTTCTAGTTTTAGCCACTTTTAATAGCGCATTACTTACATGTTTAATTATATAATCACGTTTATGTTTCAGAACACCATTAATTGAGGCGTTTTTGGAAGCAGGGCGACAATTGGGTCACCCCACAGTCGATTACAATGCTCCTGAACAACTTGGGTTTGGATATGTTCAAACTACCACTATAGATGGAAAGAGAGTAAGCGCTGCTAAAGCTTTCCTCCACGGAATTAAAAATAGGCCTAATCTCCATATACTACCAAAGAGCCGGGTGACTAAAGTTTTAATTGATAGCACAACAAAGACGGCCTACGGAGTACAATACGTTAGAAATCGTCTAAAGAGGAATGTAGTTGCGAGGAAAGAAGTCATATTATCAGCCGGTCCCATAGCATCGCCACAACTGCTCATGTTGTCTGGAGTAGGGCCGAAAGATCACTTGAGTAACCACGGAATTCCTGTCATTCAAGACCTGCCGGTCGGGCGCATGCTTTTCGACCACATCAGTTTTCCAGGAGTTATATACACTTTAAATACTACAGGAGTTACTTTGAGCGAGTCTCGATTGATACAACTTCCGCAGAGTATTCAAACTGTTGCTCAATGGCTTCAATACGGAGACGGTCCGCCTGCAAGTCCCGGTGCAGTAGAAGGAATCGGATATATCAAAACTCCTGTATCCAATGACCCTGCGAATGTCCCAGACATAGAGTTAATAAGTATTGCCGGGTCATTAGTGTCAGATGGGGGACCAGATGGAAGCAAAGCGGTGAGACGAGGAATGATGATATCTGAGAACGTTTTTGATGCCGCATTCGGGACGATCGATGATACGGAAACGTGGAGTGCGTTTCTGATGTTGTTGCATCCTAAATCGTTTGGTTTTCTTGAGTTGAAGGACAACAATCCATGGAGCTTTCCGCGAATGCGGGGGAACTATCTGTCAGACGCGTATGGGCAAGACGTAGCAACGTTCGTGGCAGCGGTGCGTCACGTGCAGGCTCTAGCAGCTACGGAGCCGTTCCAGCGGCTTGGCGCCAAGCTGCACCGGGCGCAATACCCGGCCTGCCGCGCGTTGCCTTTCGACTCGGACGCATATTGGGAGTGTGCGGTGCGAACGCTCACAGCCACGCTGCACCACCAGATCGCCACGTGCCGCATGGGTCCCGCCAGTGACCCTTGGGCCGTCGTTGATCCAAGGTTGCGGGTGTATGGCGTGCGCAACTTACGAGTCGTTGACTCCAGCGTCATCCCCCGCACAGTGTCCGTCCACACAAATGCACCCGCTATCATGATCGGTGAAAAAGCGGCTGATATGATAAAAGAAGACGCAGATCAAATAAATCCTGGTAGATCATGAATGTTTTTTAGCGTTAGATTACTTTGATGTACTAAAGTACCTATAAAGTCTTTGTATTTATTGCATAAGCTATTGTCAAACATATACCTCTGAATTAAGATATGTTGTGCCTATGTGAATAAGACAGTCTGATACCCTTAAGTTTTAGTTTTTATGTTCCACGAGATAATTAATTTATAATTTATATTGTTATGTGTTGTGGACGTTGTGGTTGTTTTATTAATGTACTAGTCTGAAATTTAATAGTGAAATTAAGAAGTAGGTAATAAACGTGACAGTTTGTACAATAACATTAGTGTGTTTCATTTAATCTGAAATAAACATACGTCGCACTATAGCGGGCAATTAGGGAGCATGTCATTTGGTAAGGTTTACAAATCAATTTTCGAGTTGTCTGAATAAGTATTTGTACTTAGTATTTGTAATGTGCAATTTCAAATACCTTAGCAACTAAGGTTGTACGTTGGTTAGGTATCTATTGTTTATATGATTATATACATTCAATTTTAAATAACAATAAGATTGAATAGCATGTAGTATATTTGATTTAACACTTACTTTACTTATGGATATTATGCGAATATTTAGGCATTAGCATGCCAAATATAGCATAGGAATGCATATATTTGGCAGTCAAGGTTCTTCGTCATGTCAGCTATTTAATTGATTTTTTAAGTGGCCACTTAAATGGGCGTACGTGGTACCACTTCAAAGAGTATTTACAACCATATTTAAGATTGATACATGACAACGGGTATGTTACAAATACTACCTACATACACCTGTAAGTTCAAATGTTTTTTGTAAACCTTACCAAATGACATGCCCCAAAAGTCCCAAAACGCCCGCTGTAGTGCGAAGTATGGAAATAAATTATTTGGTTGCAGATGCAAATAAAACAGTCCCTTCGTTTGAGTTTCAAATAAAACAGTCCCTTCGTTTGAGTTTCAAATAAAACAGTCCCTTCGTTTGAGGTATAGGACCGAAAAAAGACATGCGAATATTTTGAAGGTACATGCATAGCTGTAAATCAAATTAAGGCCAACAAATATAGTTGTCTGTTTAATTTTATATAAGTAGTTATTTTTATTTAATGTATTTTTTTTAGTTTATGTTTATTTCAAATATAATTCGTTTACTTTTCTACAGGTTATGTTAATATTCCAAAAATTAAAAACAAACGTTTGTATGGGGAAGCGATCGTCTTCTTATCTCTTAATTGTTTTTGCAGAATTTCGGCTTATTAGTAAGCGCGACCATGTACAGTGGCCCCACCTCTAATTAGCAATATACGAGTATGTACGCCCATATGGGCCTATGGCTACGAAGGCGCGTATGAACGCGTATTGTAAGCCCCCAAAGGCAGATGCCAGGGTGTCGCATCGCAGACCGACATACCATCACGGGCCGTTGTCGAGGCCAGCTTCTTTTTCGATTTGTTATTTGGATTTTTTAAATATAAAACTTTTTTTATTAAGAGGTGTAAAATATTTCAAAAATGATCATAAAATTAAAAAACTTCATCGTGTTTTTGTCAGTTTTCAGTTCAGTTTTTACAGAAGAATCATTTGTTGAAACAGAGAACGAACTAAGTGACTACGAAGATTTATTATCGAGAACTTTCAGTGACAAATTACAGGAGGGCTTCGATGTACCAAATCAAGATGTTAGAAATGCTAAGTTACTGTGGCCACATCCTCAAAGTCCTATAATAGACTATGTCAGAAAAGAAGTAGCAATAAATCATGCGCCTAAAAATACCGGAGACCTCTTCAATTTTCTAAGGGACCAATTTCCACTTCCAGAAGGTGAGTAATTTATATTTAAGTACGCATATTCTAACACAAGGTTAAATACTTGGCATTGTTAGTTGATAAAATAAAAAGTGGTTTAGAAATTCAAGGTAAAATTCAATAGTCAAACGTGGGATGGCCTTACACTTCACAATTACTTTTCACGTGTTTATAGATAATATCAAAATCCCAATATTCATTTGAATGGCCAGTTTATTACTCCTTACTGAGTTACGAGTCTTACTTTTTTTCTATTTTACACTGTCAAGCAATTGTCGTCAGTAGAAAAGAGCGGCAAATTAAAAAAAAATCTAGACGCGTAGGGTTAATTTCGTGCCTTTTTCTACTGACCGTGTTTGACCGGCTATGTAAGTATAACAATGTCATTTTCGTTATTAGTAAATGAAGCCTCAATTTAATTTTGGAAACAAGGATCTAAATTTTATTAATTAACCTAACCACTCACATGCTTTTGGTAACTGTAGCTACCAGCTGTCACCCTTATTTTATTACAATAATAGAGGTCACTGAAAAATATCAAGCAAGTGAGTGGCTAAAGAAATACCAAACAGCGTGTTTGAACTAGATAACCAGATAATAATTAACTACCGTTCTACTTTAACCACGAGCCTTCCGATCCGTTTACATATCTATCACAGTACGAATAATAATATACAGATGTAGTTTATGATAATATTCTAGTTTGCAAGGTCAATGCCATTCGAGAAGCGGTCAAAGAACTTAGCAATAAACTTGGCCGGCCAGAATAAGTACCTATAGTATGTAGGTAAGTTTTTCATAATTGATTCCTAGGTAGCTTTTTAATAAAATTTAACAGAAATGCGACGTTCTCTAAATTCTAAAACTACTTTTACTGGCCGGAAAACTGCGCAGGTTTTAGCACAAAAGAGTGCCCGCGGCCAAGATTCGCAGATTCACTGATTTATATTCATAAACAGTTATGTTTAGAGCGAATTTGTTGCTTGAGAATTCAAGTTACTATTTTTATTGGCTCTTAAATATTGTTCGTACCTGCTGACCCGCATTTCTATTATAGGAAACTTTCGTTATTTTAGTTTATGGAATGAAAACAACTTGCCTCGTGCCTTTATGGCAAATTTTATGTTTCCATTAAAATAGGCATTTAGATTTTGCAACGATATTTGTAAATTAAATTAAATTAAATTAAATTAGATTTATTTAAGACCAACAAAGGATCAATTTCGTTAGTGACACATTTTAATCTTACAACTAATGTTAGTAGGTATACACACACAACTTATTGACTATCTATTACATATATATTTACATAATAATATAAATTAATTAATTTAATTTAAGCACATGTGGAGTGCACCACAGTGGTTCAGGTAGGCCCCATCAAACCTATCTGCATACATGGCTAGGATGCTGTTGGTGCTGTTCCTCACTCTGCATAACAATGAAGTGGCTCTTTTGCGCATAATGGCAGCAAAACTATCCACGCGCGCCTCCGCAAACATTGTTGACGCGCTGCAGTAGCGAGGGAGCCCCATCAGCACCCTAAACGCATTATTATACTGTACGCGCAGGGCACTGTACTGTTTTTGCGTGTAGTTCACCCACAGACTGCTGGTGTAAAAAGATGTACAAAAAGCTCGGAACAACGTAATCTTTACTGCCGGTGAGCTACACGCAAACCTGCGGGCAATCATGTTCGCCCTTACAGCCAGTGCCCTGCGCTCCCTTTCGACGTCGGAACCATCCTTGAGGTCAGAGGTAATCATATGTCCCAGGTATTTAAAATTGTCTACCAACTTAAGCGGGTTATTGTTTAGTTGTAATACTGGGACTGTTGATGGACATTTACCTCTGACTCCAAACACCATCATTTCGCTCTTTACAGAGTTGTATTTAAGACCGTGTGCGGCAGCGTACTGCTCGCAGACCGTTATAAGCCTCGCGAGACCACAGGGTGACGCGCTCAACAGCACCATGTCGTCCGCGTAGCTAATGTTGTTTATGCAAACGCCCTGCACATGGCAACCGACATGTGTGCTGCTGAGCTCGGCAATAAGTCCATTTACGTATAGATTGAAGAGCTTCGGGGAGGTTAGCCCTCCCTGCCTTACCCCGCACTCCAAACTATACGGTTCCGACAACGCTCCCGCCCATCGAACGCTATTGACCTGTCTTGTGTACCAAAATTTGAAAATGGATATAAGATCTGGAGGTACCTCCATCTCCTCAAGCTTTCTCCATAGTATATCATAACAGACCAGGTCAAAAGCCCTCGACAGGTCGAGAAAGCATGCGTAAACAGGTGTGTCTCTATCAGTATAATACCTAACAGTCTGCTTTAAACACAATATAGCACTTTCAGTCGACAATCCGGGCCTAAACCCGAACTGATTGTCGTGCAGCTGTATATACTTATCTAGTTGTGTATCAAGCAGACTGTCAAGTATTTTTGCAACAACAGTGGCAAGTGAAATTGGCCTGTAGTTGGTCTTGTCCGACGTATCTCCAGTCTTGTTTTTAACAATCGGAACAACAACGGTTTTCATTAGTTCGGCCGGTAAATACGAATGCCCCAGACATAATGTATATAACATTGCCAGCACTCGAGGTAGGTGTGGGCCCGCACATTGCAGGTGTTCGATGCTGAGACCATCGTGACCCGGGGATTTGCCTCCAGACATTTTCTTTATCGTTTTAGTGACCTCCTCGGCGGTTATTTTAGTCCCGATCGTAATGGTCTCAGCCTCGCACCCTGCATGTGATGGTCCTAGTGGTGAGCGAACCAAAAATTGATTTTTAAAAAGTTCAGCAATCTGTTTGGGGTCACTTATACCATCGACACTCGCGGGACGACCAGGTTTAGCATTCATTCTATTCGTACACTTCCAAAATTGCTTAAAGTCTTTTTTAGAGTGAAATGATGCCATCCTATCAAGCTTAATTTGATCCTGGTTTTTTCGGCACCATTTCAATCGGGATTTAAACAACTTTCTGCTCTCGATCATGGACTCGTATACTGGACCCGAACTAGGTCTATTGTACCACACCCATGCCTTAAACATACGTCTGGCCTCCCCGTGAGCCTCGCGGACATGTTTATTCCAACCTATAACAACTTTATTTTTATTACACTTCGTATTAGAGCTACTAATTACAGCCGAACGTCTCAAGGCTTCTATGATATTCATATACAAGTTATCGATAGCAGCCTTATGCTCATAATTTGTACATAATTTATTTGCAAAAGCACATTCATGGAAACAAGCAGGAAGATCTATGCTACTTAATCGCTTATGACATTCACTTGTGAACAAGTCCCTCTGTTTCACATCCCTGTTACCCCAAATCACCTTATCTTTAACTATTATATCAAAAGACTGGATGTTTAAAACATTAAAATCGCATTCAATGATGAGCGGGTAGTGGTCCGACCATAACACGTCCAACTTAACATACACATTCGTAATAGTAGCAAGCGCGGCATCCGACACTACACAATGATCGAGCCAGCGTCGAGAACCATGAGCCTCACTGACAAAAGTATATGTCCCTGACTGTAATCCTAACTTTTCCACGTCCGCGCAACGCCAGTCAACGTCACCGCAAAAAGTTATAAGTTCTGAATAGAAAGGCTCTCCCGGGTGCGCGTTAAAGTCACCAAGTACATATACCGTCTCAATGTTTTCACTACTGATGATTGCACTTACCGCACCAAGACAATCCGTAAAATCAGGCAAATTTTCTGACTTGTCCGTAGGCATGTACACGCTTACCACTATAAAAGACCTGCCACTCGTGGAAACCTTAATAGCGCAGATTCTCGGGTTACTACACTTTATCACTGACACTTGTTGAAACGCGGATTTCCTCCATAGTAGTGCCACTCCGCCATACGGCCTGCCTCGCAGCATTCCCGACGTTGTATCCATAGCACACAAATGACTTTCGTTGTTGGATATATTAGGTACAGTTAGGTTTATCCATGGTTCATCTCAGCTCAAACTATAGTTCTTTTTTAGCATTAGAAAGAAGGTAAGCGATCTTGAAATATATTTTAATTCAAAAACGCTTTTTAAAAATCAGTAACTATTACTTATGAAAGCAGAAGAATATATATGATCATAATTATTAGATTCATAATTGCTACAAATTTGCTGTGAGTTATTTTTAAAACGTGTTTTTCAATTAAAAGACACGTCAAGATTGTTTACCTTTTTTCTCATGCTAAAAATACCAACTATAAGAGGGCAAGTCTTTTTCTTATTTCAATTATGCGTAAACCCTGCAAGAGCCATAAGCATATGATATTTAGGAAATTCAAGTTTGAAGCATTTTGGTATTTGTGACTCGATCATTATTATTACACCCATAACAAACCGGGTGTAAAATCGCAAAAAACCTAATTATGTGCACGTTCAATGCATGGGATGTTTTGTTTCTTATATTGAGACCAATATTTGTCGCGTGTTACTTTGTAAAAGAATTTAAATCTCCAAAGATTTGATATATACTTAATCCTGCTTAATTAGCGATTTATTAATACAATCTGTATTGTCCAATACCTATAGAAAAGGACAAATAGCGGACTTAACGACATAAGGCAAGCTCTATTAATCAATCAATCATAAATTTATACGGATAGATTTATTACGAGAGTACGATTTTGATTCGTGACAATTTTATCAAGTCGTAGATAACGCTTTCAGCTACTTAAGGATCCTTGCATAGTCTCAATTCCTCATTGCATTTTACAGGTCTTCAAGCGCCGTTCTCCGAGTACGACTTCGTAATCGTAGGTGCTGGATCAGCTGGGAGCGCGCTCGCTGCCAGGCTGACCGAAAAACGGAACATCACTGTGCTGCTTTTGGAGGCTGGCCAGCCGGAGATGATCCTTACAGACATCCCAGCTCTGGCACCCTACTTTCAGTCTACCGATTACTCCTGGCAGTACTATATGGAACGTGAAGAAGGTGTATGTATGGGTGAGTATCTAAATTATGCAATGATAGTATTGATAGTTTAGTGACTTTAGTCCACCACTTCACTTTTGCGGAAGTTTAGGCATCACTCACGGACATCCAATTTTCAGAAAGATTTTGATTCATTTAGAATATTTTTGGCTAGTTTTAAGAGGCGCGTAACAAATAAGATCAGAGGTCAATAGGAACTTCGATTTACTCACAACCTTGCACCGCTCTTGTACCTTGCTAGTGATTTTTTGACAGATGCTCACCATAAAATAATACATAAGACGTGATCGTGACGCGTATTAACACCGACATTGGGGAAAATGTTTTGCAAAAAGTACATACTCGTAATACGGCATTAGACTAAATCAAACTCCGGTTTTGTGGGATAGTTAGCAATTTACGCTAGTGATACATTTTATCACCATTGCGCTAATAGTACGTAAGTGATTGAGTTGAGGTTCATGGCTACATAGAATTTATTATTGTTACCTCACCATTTGTTCATAGCTTTAAAAGGAAGGAACATTTTTTAAGGCGTAAACCATTTTGAGAAGACAATTGGTTTCAAATTGGAAATTAGGTTCATTGCTTTATGAACTATATCCGGTATCAACAGAGGTTCATGGCTACATAGAATTTATTATTGTTACCTCACCATTTGTTCATAGCTTTAAAAGGAAGGAACATTTTTTAAGGCGTAAACCATTTTGAGAAGACAATTGGTTTCAAATTGGAAATTAGGTTCATTGCTTTATGAACTATATCCGGTATCAACACTAATAAGTGTAATCCTTAGCACAGAACTGCCTGAACCGTAAACAGTATGAAGATCAGTAACTAGATATAGATATTATAGAAAATATGCAGTCTTGATTCGGAACAAATTATTAATTAATGATAATTACCCTGCTATAAAGCTGATGTTGTATTGTAACAGCTTTGTCAGCATTTCGTGTGCTCCGATACAATACACTCGCGATTTTCGAAATAATCCGCATCCCTAGTCCAAACCAAGTGATTCGCCCCGCGCTAAAAAGACCTACATACAGTAGATACGATATGGTACCATGATTATATGGTAGATAAAAAAAAAAACCATAACCGTATTTGTGTGAACTAAATAAGAAACCCCACTTTTCCAGGTATGAAGAACGAGAGATGCTTCTGGCCAAGGGGCAAGGCGGTTGGAGGCACGAGCGTCATCAACTACATGATCTACACTCGCGGCCGGCCGCAGGACTGGGATCGCATAGCCGCTGACGGGAATTATGGATGGTAATCAACTACCTATTGGCAATAAAGTGAGCAGTAGAAAATGCTAGGCAGGGCTAAAAGTGAGGTGATCAAAGCTATCGAAGTACAACCTTATAGTTTACCTAGGCGTTTCACAAGGTATTAAAACAACCTTAGAGAATAGAAGGTCCTTACCCGCTTAGCTTAGCGAATTCTGTTTCGGACTCTACCGTACTTCTAGCCCACGGCACAAATTATATAATACATAGTTCCTACGACCCACGGATTATATACATACTACAGACCAAGTCTCTATTTCTCTAAGGGCCACTTGCACCAATCCACTAACCCGGGTTAACAAGCGGGTAGCTAGGAGGTACCATGTTACCAGTACAATTTGACACTGGGTTAACGGTTTAACCGCTTAACTCTGGGTTACTGGGATGGTGCAAGTGGCGCTAAGACTATTAAAAACCGAGTGTCATCAAAACAATATCGATTTGTATTCGCAATTGTAATGTCATTTGAACACTTATTTGATCCACGCTATTCCCGATCACTTCTCAACATGTTCTCAAGACTCCGTTGCGTATGTATGGTTTCCAAGTAACGACAGTCATGACAAACGCCTACGAAGTAGATGTCATAAATAATTCAGGCACTAATCGAAAATCTGACGTCGTGTAGTGCGTACTCGAAGTACTTAAACAAATATTGTCAGTCAAATTAATCGGTTTGATTCAGTGACTCGTTAATATTCGGGTAGACGTGGATTTGACCATTCAGAACGAACACAACAGTTTAAAATTTAAATTAAACGTCAAAATTGCAAGGACTAATCTTGGAACTCAATTATTTACTACCGGTGCCCCGGCTTCGCACGGGTTACACAAAACCTAAACAAATAATACACCTAAACCTTCATCAAGAATTACTCTATCGATAGGTGAAAACCGCATGAAAATCCGTTTACTTAATTTTGAGTTTATCGCGAACAATACAAACAGACAGACGCGACGGGGGACTTTGTTTTATAAGGTGTAGTGATAGTGATTAGTGTAGTAGTACATTTACACCTATTTCTTGGCTGTTGAAGCTTTGTGTGTGTAATGCGTAGGTACATAGGTATATAATTTTTATGATTGCAGGTCCTATAATGAAGTTCTAGAATATTACAAGAAATCTGAAAAAGCTAATTTAAAAGGATTTGAAAGGAATCCGTATAGAAGCCAAGGCGGGGAACTACACGTGGAATTTGTACCCGTGAAGTAAGTTTTAAATAACTTTTTCCGTGCTCTATTAAAATTTTCCCACTAAATTACCTAATAGATTGATTATATTGTAAGGTCTTACCTGAAGTAAAATTTCTATAACGAATAAATGTTGTATGTTTGTAAATTAATTATTACCTATATTAAGTAAATACCTAAGTTTAAAGTATTTTTTTTAATTTCAGAACAAAGCTTATCAAAGCATTTTTGGAAGCTGGCAAGATCCTGGGACACCCTACAGTTGACTACAACGCTCCCGACGGTTTCGGTTTCGGGAAAGTGCAAGTAAACATAGACCATGGACACCGGCAAAGTGCTGCCAAAGTTTTTCTACACCCTCACAAGAAGAGGCGGAACCTTCATATCTTGCCTCAAAGCACTGTCACCAAAATACTCATAGATCCCCAAACTAACACTGCGTACGGAGTGGAATATTCTAGAAACGGTTTAACGTATACAGTGCGGGCGCGAAGAGAAGTGATATTGTCTGCGGGACCAATTGCTTCACCACAGCTCCTGATGTTGTCCGGCGTAGGACCAAAAGAGCATCTTAATCAAGTTGGAGTACCACTAATAAAAGATTTACCAGTGGGCAAAACGCTATACGATCATATATGCTTTCCGGGTCTCATTTTTGAACTCAACACCACTGGTGTAAGCTTCTCTGAACGGGAAGCTACTCAAATTTCTTCAATTGTGCAATGGTTTCATACCGGCGACAACAGCCTCGCATCTCCTGGAGCAGTTGAAGGTATAGGGTATATTAAAACGCCAGTGTCCGACGACCCCGAACTTGTTCCTGATATAGAACTAATCAGTATTGGTGGATCAATCATTGCAGACGGCGGTCCTGGGGGCAGCAAAGCCGTAAGGAAAGGCATGAGAATAAAAAGTAATGTGTTTGATGAAGCATTCGGATCATTAGGAACTAAGGATACATGGAGTGCGTTCCCGATGTTGTTGCATCCCAAATCTTATGGTTTTCTCGAGTTACAAGACAAGAACCCGTGGAGCCATCCACGCATGAGGGGGAACTATCTGTCAGACGCGTACGGGCAAGACGTGGCAACATTCGTGGCAGCAGTGCGCCATGTGCAGGCGCTGGCGGCTACAGCGCCCTTCCAGCGGTTTGGCGCCAAGATACACCGCGCGCAGTACCCGGCCTGCCGCGAGATACCCTTCGACTCGGACGCCTACTGGGAGTGTGCGGTGCGCACGCTCACGGCGACACTGCACCACCAGATCGCCACGTGCCGCATGGGTCCAGCCAGTGACCCTCGCGCTGTTGTCGACCCAAGGCTGCGAGTATACGGCCTGCGAAACCTACGCGTAGTCGACTCTAGCGTCATCCCACGGACCATTTCTGCGCACACCAACGCGCCAGCAACCATGATCGCCGAAAAAGCCGCTGACATGATAAAGGAAGATTGGGGACAATAAAATCTGAGATCTCCTAACGATATCCACGACTTAACCAAATTATTTGCTATCAAAGTAATTATCACGGTCTAAAACCAGGTGATTTTTAAGGTGTCAGCGCGATGACTCCCAGGGCTTCGGAACTTAATACACATAGATGCCTTCGGAGTAGTGAATGTTGACTATGAAGCCTATAGGTTAACACACAAAACAAGACTGAATTCATTTAACATTTACTAGACAGAGATACAACCGATTCCTAAACCGACCTCTGTTTTCTTTATGATGCAATATCGATGTCGAATTTCTTATCAAATAATAAAGACTCTTGTCTAAAGTCGTTTAGAAAATACTGCTTTGCCGCAGAAAGTTTGGTGCAAAAATCTAAGTAGGTAATGCCATATAAGTAGGTAATTAATACTAGATAGATATTAAGTTAATACATTAAGAAATAAGTTAAGGCAACCATTAGTATTTTGGTCAATTAAAAATATTAAAATTTATGTTTTTTTTTAATATTATGCATGCTCAGCACTTCCAGCAACTTTTAATTAAATGAGTGTCCTCGTTAAGATATGGCAATGAACTACGTACGATTTAGTCCTTACACAGCATGAGGTTTACCTTGCAACATCAGTAATGCCTTTAAACTGTGGTACATTGTTCATTATTTACATTCAGTCACGAATGGATCACCCTTAAAATATGTGCTTATTGCAGTTAAAAACAATGTACGCACTTAACGCAATTTGTTTTTCAAATTATCAACTGTCACTGTCAGTGTCACTATATTTTTCTTCTGTTTTAAAGATCAGCTGGCGTATTATGGATGGCTTTATCCACGTTTATGCACATGATAAAATAACTGTCACTTTTTAACACCCCGGGATAGAAAGTGACGGATACCGTTTTATCACGCTGTCACGTAGACAAGAACGACCATCATATCCGTGCTAATATCAGATATTTATTCATCATACGTGTTAAAATGAATTTCGTTGCAATTGTTGCTGTAAAAATAACATTTCCGTATGGACCATTATCACAATTTGCACTCTAAATTTGCTCTATAACAAAATTAACATTAGCGTTAATGTTATCTTGTCTTACACAAAACAATATCAGAATGGTTCTTTAATTCGGTGTATTGAAAAGTGATATTAAGATTTGTCACCAAGATCGACATTCCCTTGTCGCCTGTTTCTGGTTCATGCTCTACTTGAACCCGTTCGCAGTACGCATATGCAGTCGACGTCAAAGATATGTATAAATTTTTCGCCTTATTACAAAGGAGTAAAGTGCAAAAAAGTAAACATATCTTTGACGTCGACTGTCCGCCAGTCGCCGCCTTGACACGGTGCAATCGCAATTACATGTTTAAGGAAATTTGACTCATAAGGGCTCGTAATACCAGCCATTTTGCAAGAATATGGTGTGAAGCAAACTTTTCTTGGTGGTGGTGCAAATTTTATAAAAGTAGCGCTTTATTGATAACAAGAGTATTTTTGTTGTAAAAGTGCATATGGAATAATCAGATATGTGATTTCGCTTTAGAATATAGTGTACCTTCTAGCCGGAAGTATTATTTTAATAAGTTAAAATTAATGGAGTACTTATATTCAATATAGTGTAAAAAAGGGTAGTCTACCTCGTAACTAAGAAGCAGTTTCGAATGGAATTGAAAAAAAAACATCAAAAGGACGGAATGTCAACTTTATACCAATAAATGAAGTGTTAATCAAATTAATTCCATTTAGAAAATTTTAGGGCTTACAATGTTACTTTTACTTGGGACATTGACGTTACTAGGGTCTTTAATAACATCAAAATGCCAGCAAGACATGTTAATACAATCGCAAGGGGTCTTCCAGTTTAAAGATCCCTCAAATTCGACGTCGCAAACGAGACCTCGAGGAGCCATGATGGACCTGGCTATGAGGGCTCTTTCGCCTGTAAGACGACCAACTACGACATCTATTGATTTCTTTGGATTTCTAAGAGATGCATATCCGTTGCCTAGCGGTAAGTAAGCGTCAATACGCCTCTTAAAGATTTTGCTCATACATTTATAACAGGAAAATAAAGTCGGTCTAAGCTCACTTTATAACGACTTTGAAAGAACAAAGTGTGGAGTGTCACAAGTGTAATTAAGTATACACATATTAATTTACTACAAATTTGACGTTTGTGACGTTTCCACACTTTATCTTAGCAAATTTTTTGACTGCATAGTTATTGCTTTAGCCAATTGAAATACTGGTAACGTGGTAACCATTGGTTAGATAATAAGCCGATAACGAGGTAATATTTGTGCATGAAATATGCGAAAGATATTTTTCTTTAAAACGGTCATGGTCATGAAATGGCATCGTGAAAATCCAGTTCCATGCGTTGCGTCATAAAACCGGAGTGACAATAATGCGGTTTACAAAATTACGCACGCACAATTGGTATTGACACTATTGACAGTGCGTATGTCCCATAAGTCCCACAACCGTAATTTGCATAACATCGTAAACGTTATATTCGTAATGTAATTCAGATTAGATGAGTACAAATGTAATCAGAAGAGTTACAATCGTCGCAAGAAAACTGATCTCAAAATTTTTACATTCGACAAAAATTCATTGTATCAAACTTCACAATGGGACTTAATCGCCTATTTAAGTTTTAAGATTTACCTCCGACGTTTCGAGGACGGCGTTGTCCCCGTGGTCCGTGGCGATTAAGTCCCGTTGTGATGTTTGATAATGTTTAATAATCGTGAAAGTATCAGTGAAAAATTCACTGTGTTTAAAAGTAAAACAATTTGTTGAAAAATTCGAAATAGAAGCCGTATTATGGCTCGTTTTATCCACGTGATAAAATAACTGTCACTGTACGCGGGATAGAACCGTTTTGTCACGCTGTCACGTAGACAAGAACGACCGATCCGTACAGATATACATATAATCTGAGTAGGTACCTAATAGGCAATAGTTCAATGACTTAGGGTGGTGAGCCACTATGAGAGTAAAAAAGTTTAATCAAACACGCCAAGGGTACTTTTAGATTTGATAATCTTACATTGATTACTACAGGTCAAGCGGACGCGTGGGCAGAGTACGATTACGTGGTGGTAGGCGCGGGTTCGGCAGGCAGCGCTGTGGCCTCAAGATTGACGGAGCAGCGTGACGTCACAGTGCTGGTGCTGGAGGCCGGCAGAGCTGAGAACATCCTCACCGACGTGCCAGCGCTCGCGCCGTACTTCCAACGGACGGAGTACGCGTGGCAGTACAGAACGGAGCCGCAACCGGGCGTGTGTTTAGGTAAGTCTCTTAAAGCAGCAACAGCGTACTCGTATCTTCACAATCGTGATTTTGTTTAAATGGCAGCAATAAGCCTTTAGATGGCAGAACTTAAAACAAAATGATGATGTTGCAAGCCAAGGCATCATCATAAGCACTAGTGGCCAGGATGAATGTAGGTATTAGTCTAATTCTATATTCCTGTTACAACAGCATTTTTAATGTTCCCCAGGCATGGAAGGCCGCCGCTGCCCTTGGCCCCGGGGCCGCGCGGTTGGCGGTACCAGCGTGATCAATTACATGCTCTACACTAGAGGTCGGCCCGAGGACTGGGACAGGATAGCTCGGGACGGGAACTATGGCTGGTTCGTATTGGTGGTTACATGTTCATTTTTTAATCCACAGTCTTGCCGCCATAAACAATACCAGCCAGGACATATCATAATAATTCGTTGTTTTGTAGGTCATACGAGGACGTGCTGCCATATTTCATCAAACTAGAAAAGTCAAACCTCATGGAAAACAATGAAAATCCTTATAAAGGTCACAGTGGAAAAGTTTCTATTGAAAATCCACCGTTGAGGTACGTATTTGCACACATGGCCGAATCAGTCGAAAAATTCGTATTGATTTTCTTAACATCGGAAATGAAAGTGCTGAAATCATGTTTTGAGTAAATTAAATACCGCGACAAAATCTTATCGTAATAAGATAAATTCTAATGCAAGATAAGTTTGCTGCGTTTAGTTACAACAGTCTATTTAATTGTTATATGCATCGAGTATAAAATAAAACTATATTATACTTTTTAAACGACTTAAGTTGCAGTTATTTATTTTCTATTTATAGAACTCGTTTGATACAAGCTTTTTTGGCTGCTGGAAGACTTCTGGGCGATAAAACAGTCGACTACAACGACCCGGACAAAGTGGGCCTGGGATACGCGCAGACCACAACTTCCAAGGGTCATCGCCACAGCGCTGCTAAAGCGTACTTACATCCCCACAAAAACCGGAAAAACCTGCACATTTTGCCAGAAACCAGAGCTACAAAAGTGGTTATCGATAAAGCTACCAAAACCGCAACCGGTGTAGAATACGTACGAAATGGCATGCGATACATGGTAAAAGCAAGAAGGGAAGTTATTTTATCAGCGGGGCCTATAGAATCGCCTAAACTTCTCATGTTATCAGGTATCGGCCCAGAGAACCACTTGAAAAAGTTCAACATAACTGTACTTCAAAATTTAAGCGTTGGCAGGACTTTGTATGATCACATTTCATTTGACGGGATAGTATTTACTTTGAATACGTCGAACATCAGTTTAATAGAATCTAGAGAGGCTAATCTACCAAATATAATAAGATGGATTAATTACGGCGATGGTCCGCTTGCTTCTCCCGGTGGAGTCGAAGGAATTGGCTATATTAAAACTGACGTGCCGCATGAGGATGATGTTTATGTAGACCTCGAGCTGCTATCCATCGGAGGTTCAATCGGTTCCGACGGAGGTGGAGCCATCCGGCAAGGAATGAGGATACGAGACGACGTATTCAACCCAGCCTACGGGCCCATCGTCAATAGAGAAACCTGGAGCGCCTTCCCGATGCTCTTATATCCAAAATCCAGAGGCTACTTAGAATTAAGGGATAAGAATCCGTTAAGCCCACCGAAAATTGTAAATAATTACCTAACACATCCGAGAGACGTAGCGACATTGCTAGCCGGAATACGATATGTAATCAAAATGGGTAACTTGCCGCCATTTAAGAAATATGGATCAACATTATTCCAACCGAATTTTCCGGAATGTAGAAATCGAACATTTAATACAGATGATTTCTGGGAATGCGCGCTACGACAGCTCACGCAGACGGAGCACCACCAAATAGCAACGTGCAAGATGGGCCCAGTGTCCGACCCAGACGCCGTAGTAGACAATGAACTGAAGGTGTATGGAATAGAAAGACTACGGGTCATCGACAGCAGTATAATTCCTAGACATACAGCAGCACACACTAATGGGCCGGCCATGATGATCGGCGAAAAAGGCGCGGACTTGCTTAAACAAGCTTGGAAATGGAAAATTGAGAATTATCAACAAAGTGTGTCACAGAATAAGGATAATGAGTTCTATACATATGACAGCAGCTAGTGTAATATTTTATGATGATCTGTAAATTATTAGAAAACTAAAGTTACCGTACGAGTAAATAAGTAGTAATTTAGTAAAGCTAGATTAGTAGTATCCTAAAATATCACAAAACTGAATATGGCAAAAAATACACCAAACCTAATTGAATGATCAATATTAATAACATCACGAACCTTGAACTTGAACTTGGTATGGCCAAGGTAAGATTATCTAATACAGCTGGAGCCAGATAAATCAATATAAATATGTAAATATATATCGAAGTCACGTAAGAACTATGTTATGGAAATAAAACTGATTGTACCGTTTCCCATTGTATTTTAAATCGATTTTTGTATCTAAATTAACAATAGAGAAGTATGCTTAAACAAACATGTAGCCGAAATCGTCCAAAGTCCGCAAAATAGTGACCCATTTTTTTCATACACAATTTTCTAGGGCTATGACTGACAATATTGACCTATGACAGAGTGTAACGGTATTTGAGATAGACTAGACGACTGCCAATCAAACTATGCATATACCTATATTCATTACGTCGGAAAAATTAGTTTGGATTGTATGCAGTTCAAAATAATGAAAACCATCGGTTACTATAGTAAACATTAGGCGTATGAGTGGCTCGACCATGAAATTCAGATGTGCCGAATAACTAACAAATTGTTGTAACTAACACATCGATGATAACTTGATTACAAAAACCTGTAGTTCTGTATCGATATATAAATACCGCTATAATATCTATACGCCACAAGTGAGGGCACTGAACGGCGAAAAGATTCGCGTCGCTGAACCAACAGGTTTCTGAACCCCATCATCAATAAGAGTGGATTAAATAAACATGTTGCAACAAAGGATTCCAAAAGAGTCAAAGAAAAATAATTTTTAAAAAGGCATTAGTCGCTAAATTTTATTCCTACCATTATTTTGTAGGTATTTATTTAAAGCAATAATACTAACAATTACAGGTACGAGTACCCCTATTTACAGATCTAGATCTACAAATGGACTTTGATTATTATTTTATAGTCGACTGTTTGAAGGATTATATCAAATATCTCATCATCTCAAAGATTATACTATTTACGCATCAACACAATAATCCGGGTTCTGTATTCGTGCCAAAAAACTAGATGCAAAGTCATACTTAGGTGGATGGACTGTGTGAGTGATGCGTGAAAATAACGATAAGTGAAGGAAACTGACGAGGTGTCAAGCGACTAAATTGGGACTAATTTTCTAACCCACTTATTTTTTAATAGGTATATCAAACAATTATGTGTATTATATAACTAATAACAATAATTACCTACAGCTGCGTAATTAATTTGAGACAGTGTACTTAACACCTTGTACATACAGGATTTATCTTTTCTTTTTAAAATCTTTAAATCGATCATTAACAATGTTACTAAACGTCATAAAATATGTGCAAAAAATCTATTGCTTCTTAAAGAGTTATGAAAATAACAATCTCACCTAACACAATTAATATGTATACGCAAAAAGTTGCAAATCAAACGCGCTTGAGCTGAAACAGATCCCTCGGCCAATGGCATCCCATAACCGTACATCTAATCAAAAAACAGTCGCAGCTTAGAACCCACGGCAGAAGCATGGGTGCCTTAAAACATATCATTTTATTACACGCACTTCTTATCACATCGACTAATAGTGAGGATATCGAAGAGACTTTATTTAATGAAGTTTATGCAGTTCCAAAACCTTGTGATGAACCGTATTGCTATTCGAGGGAAAAGAGGGTGGCAGATTATCCTGAAAAGATCCGGAGTAGGGTGGTGGAAGCGATGCTGAATACCAGTATGTTTCCCCTCAATCCAGCGGAACCAGACATTTTTGGTATTTTAAGGGACCAGTATGAACTTCCAAAAGGTATGCAATTTTTTCTATGAATTTATTTAGTCGTAAATAATACTTCAAATAAATTATTTGAGTGTTTTTTTTTCATATTAGATCGATAATGGCGAAGGGCGCACTAAAACGTGAACGGACGGTGTTATAGTATGCACATTTCGGCGTTAGTTTTTAGGGTTCCGTATCCAAAGGGTAAAAACGGGACCCTATTACTAAGACTCCGCTGTCCGTCCGCCTGTCTGTCTGTCACCAGGCTGTATCTCGTGACTCGTTGAAATTTTCGCAGATGATGTATTTCTGTTGCCGCTATACAACAAAAATACTAAAAACGTAAAAACAGAATTTAATAAATGTTTAAGTGGGGCTCCCATACAACAAACGTGATTTTTTTGCCGTTTTTTGCGTAGTGGCACGGAACCCTTCGTGCGCGAGTCCGACTCGCAATTGGCAGGTTTTTCAATGAGTCAATGACACAAAATAAAAACAAAGCAACCGGCGAACTTCACTGCAACGCTAAGGTGCCTTTGGGTAAATCCTACCTAAGAATTTCTAGATGAGTTCATATAATGTTTACAACTCGTTGATTTAAATACTCGACGGGCATATGATGGTAACGGTAATCGCGTGATAATATTAGGATAATGCGTCCATATCTCTTTCTACCAACCCGTGTAACAAAGTGACGTGTGACACTCTTTAATCGAGTTTCATATCGATTACCGCATTTATTACAAATTCGTGCGATTTTTTTCAATCACATGTGCATTTTTTTCGGGTTACATCATACTTATGTATATAAAAAAAGATGTAAATGTGATTTTATTCAACTTTTCTAAAGATGAGATCAATGCAGCCAATTCCGTCATACGGCAAATTCCGTCAACAAGCGTTTTTCTCTGAAACAGTACAGAATTGATTATTTCCTCGACAAAGTAGAGGTTGCTGAAACTAAAAACGTGAACGGGTGCTGTTGGAGTGGAGTGGAGGAGTGTGGTGGTCTGTTTAAGCTAACACGAGCAATATACTTAGTAACTTTATTTTTATTAATTAATTATAGTGAGACGCTTCATTCTGCTCTCGTACGAGTATGTTTCTTTTCTCTTAATGAATGTGTTAATTATACAGGATTTTGACTCTTGGAGACCCTATACATCTCTAAGGATAATTTGATAAACTATAAATATGTATAAAATCTTATAGTTCTGACACCGTGTTTTTGTGTCTGTATTTTTTTAATATTATTATTGTAGGTTTTTTATGTAATTCGACATTAAGAGACCATATATATCTTAAGTAATTGTAATACGTTAGTTTGAGTTGTTAGTTGTCATGTATGTATGTATGTGTATGTATGTTTATGGTTATACGATTTAAGTATGTTTATCTATATATGTTTTGTGTTGTTTGGTTATATTTTATATTCTATTCGACTTCTCATATTTTTTCTTTGCGCCTCCTACCGTATATTCCAATTCTATTGTCTCCGATACCCAAAGGTTGTCTGGAAGAGATCGCTTATGAGCAATAAGACCGCCTGTTGTTACCTCTATTGTCTTTGTTTATGTTACTGTACATTTATTGTAAACTACGAGTACATAAGGTGTGCAATAAAGAGTATTGTATTAATATTGTATTGTATCGCACTATTTTCTCAAAATAATCCGAGACTCGATCATTACAGGGTTTAAAGGGCCACTAGCGGAGTACGACTTTATCATCATAGGCGCAGGGTCCGCAGGCAGCGTGCTTGCATCTCGACTGAGCGAGGGGCGTCGAGCATCAGTGCTGCTCATAGAGGCCGGGAGAGGCGAGAGCCTGATGACTGACACGCCTATACTAGCGCCGCTGTTCCAGCAGACTGACTACGTGTGGCCGTATCTGATGGAACACCAGCCTGGAGTTTGCATGGGTAGGTACTGACTGATCTTATACGTAGTACCTACTTAGATGCAATGATCGACCACATTAGTACCTCCAGCACCAGCAGAGCGATATGCTGTTTGCTTGCATCTCGACTGAGCGAGGGGCGGCGAGCGTCAGTGTTGCTCATAGAGGCCGGGAGAGGCGAGAGCCTGATGACGGACACGCCTATACTAGCGCCGCTGTTCCAGCAGACTGACTACGTGTGGCCGTATCTGATGGAACACCAGCCTGGAGTTTGCATGGGTAGGTACTGACAGATCTTATACGTAGTACCAGGCGTGGCTCACTCCGCGAATTCGTCGCTTTGCAACAGGTACACAGCTACAAGTACATCCGTCCCACACTCATTTTGGTGGCTAGCCATAAGCCGCGCGTGGCGCTGTCGCCACCTAGCGGTTATATCTATCCTAATCGTAACAGGCGCGTTTTGTTATTACTATTATTTATTCTGTGGTAGTACCTATATGCAGTGATCGTCTGATGACGGACGTGATCACATTTGCATCAGCAGAGCGATATGCTGTTTTCGTCTCCACAGACGAGAGGTTACTCGTAACTCGAGAGGGACATATCAGACAGTTAACTTCTTACAAACTGTATAAATAGGGTAATTCGCCAGTAACTGGCCACTTTTACTAACTGCCCGCCCTAAACTAAAAATGAATTCTACCTATAAGCTGGCCAGTTATTGAAACCTTTTACTAAAACTAATTCTGTTTACAGGTGAATAGAATTCATTTTTAGTTTAGGGCGGCTAGTTACTAAAAGTGGCCAGTTACTGGCGCATTACCCTATAACACGTCTGCTCCGAGAAAGTGTCGTGTGCGAATGAGAACGCAACGACGTGATTGACGTGACGTGACGGCGCGGCGTGAACGCCATTGCGACTATTGCGAGTCAAATATCGGTTGTGTTAAACAGCAAGAATTCTGTTCGTTCTATCTAAATATTCTGCTTAAAATTTCCTTACTCAATATTCGTTCCTACTGGAATTAATAAGAACGAATCCAAAAATGCATTCTACAGGTTATGGTCCCAGCCCACGAATAAACTATAATAAGTGTTTTGTCTTTAAACTATGAAGAACAAACGATAGCGCGTTCTATTCTACAGACAGAGACATCTCCCGGAGAATTAGTTAACTAATACAAACTTTATTAAATATTATTCTAAATTATGTATAAATAGTCTACATTACAAATACTATTGTATAGTGCGGTGTGGTATATGTTAATTATGTTACAGTCGCCATCATATATATCGGAGCAACTAAAGTACTCAAAAATATCTGAACATGCACTTTAAAGCCTTGATAACGAGGCGTTGTTCAGATATTTATGGTCATCTTTACCGCTCCGATATATCTGATGGCGACTGTACACATACTATAAGGCCTCCATTCCATTTACGGATTTTACGGTACATGGAACTTCTCAAACTTCAATACAATGTAATGGCTCCTCTACACGGTGGGCCAGCGCCGACCACTCCAAGGGACGCATTCATGCGTTAGAGGGAGCAAGTGATATTGCTATCTCATTCTACCGCATACCGAAGCCATAACTTTTTTTTTCTTTGCGAAGGCGTTATAGGAAAGCCTAATGGTGCATGGTTTCATTTTTCTTGAATACCACACTAACTTGGGAAGCGGTGGCGGTAGTGTTGTGTTAGTTAATAACATTGAGGCAGGTTTTACATCATAATTTATGTAAGTAAATCAAGCTATAGTAGACCACATAGGCAATTTAGGCCAATGGCAATGTCATAAACCTTTGATATAACGTCTCTGCTTCCAACCGGAGGGTGCGCTAGCTTCGTCACGGGCCGATTTTTTATGCACCCTATACGACTTAACACAATCGGTAAACATAATACTTAACTACATATTTATTCTCTCGATTCCAGGATTCGTCGGAGGCAGGTGCTTCTGGCCGCGAGGAAAAGCAGTTGGCGGTACGAGCGTCGTCAACTACATGATCTACACGAGAGGCCTCAAGGCGGATTGGGACAGGATCGCGGCCGATGGCAACTATGGCTGGTAAAGCCCCTTGCACACTCGTGCGCGAAGACGCGAACGCGAGTGTGGACTCGAGTTCGCAGATCTACGAAATCAACGCCACACTCGCGTTCGCGGCTTCGCGCCGCGATTCGCGCACGAGTGTTGAGGGGGCTTAAGGTTAACACTGGGCCATTCTTGCGGCATTGCTTATTATGTATGAAATTCACGACAATTTCGAACAATAGTAAAGAAAATCAGTAGGCGGTACCAGCGTCGTCTATAAAAAGACAAAGCAATTCGGGCAAAGCGGAGAATCGTCCTCTACTACTATTTATATAGTATATTTATTTTTAGACATTTACAATATATTAACTAGCAGTCTAGCACTCAATCGTAACTTTCGGGGAAATATAAAAACTATCTGACATGAATGGAATACAATTAATAATTTATTTATTTACTTCAAAGCGCGAGTAAGTAAAACAGGTGTGCAGGTCATCTGATACCATACACCTGCTGACAAAGAAACCCACACCTGCACTTTAGTTCAAGTAATCCATATGGCGGAAGTATTGCTCTCTATTTCTAGCCCCTCTTTCAAATATGAACGCGTATAATTCACTGCTCATAGCATTTTATTTCGGTCACGTGTACACAATCTCAATAAAATTGGGCGAATTTAGCAGTTGGCGCCGACATCTGTTCTGCCGGGGTGTGCGGGCCCGATTAATAAAATCAATCTAAGATTTGAACGAGATGTATTGAATAAATAGTGGAGCAGCCTCCATTTTAAAATTGTTTGGACTTTACTAATCTTAACTTTATTTTTCTACAGCATCACACTTAACTGACCATTGGTAAACCTTATCTCGGTGCAATAAGAGTCACCAACGGTGAGTTTACTGTGTCGATGACAATACAGAGCGGCCAAGGTTTTAACAAATACCTGTACAAAGCCTCTATTATCAAGATGTTAATGCCACCGTTGGCCGCTCCGATATACCTAACGGCAAGTTGGCGCCTACGACTGTTCATTATGCAAAAAAAGAAATCATCGTATTTCATGTTTATTTACAGCAATATGATGAGTTTTATGTTTAACTTGCTGCTTGATACAGATAAGCTATCAATGTCTGATAGATGACGCATCTACTAAACATGTGGACTTGTGAAATACTTACGGGCATTGTTTTCGAGTTAGCTTTTCTAGTTCTACCCATCGTTATCTAGTATTGGTGTTGGTGGTGGTAGTATTCTATGTAGGTCATTTTATTATGTTTCAGATAAATATTTCTGTATAGGAAGAAAAAGAAGTATTAATCAAAATATAAAATCTTTAATCGAGATTCAAGGTTCACATGCTCTTTTCCTTTATCTAAATGTACTTATAAATAAATATTAACGAAATGAACATTCTACGATAAGACTTATTATTTATGGTCCAGCTTCATTATCACTTAACAGGCCAAATTTAATACCGGCACAATATAACATGTAAAACATAATAAACATGAGTTATACAATTTTCAGGTCGTATGACGACGTTTTGCCGTACTACATGAAGTCGGAAAGAGCAAACCTAAAGGGGCTGAAGGATTCACCGTGGCACGGGAGGAATGGAGAGTTATCGGTAGAGGACATACCATTTAGGTACGTGTACATGTATACTACGTAAATACTGTTAAAAGATACGGTAACTTTACATAAAAATTATCTGTTTAAACTTTAAATCGTAAAAGTTATTGCTGCTGCTGTTATCGCACTTAGGTTTACTTTATGACAGCTTCCAAAAACGATAACGGGCAAATCACACAGTGCAGTTTTACGTAAAGCGCCTAAAACTGCATTGTCAGATTCATTTTTAATTACGATTATAAAGTCGGTCAAGCAGATCTTGTCAGTAGAAAAAGGCGGCAAATTTGAAAAATGTAGGCGCGAAGGGATAATGTCGTCTCAGACAAAATTTGAATTTCGCGCCTTTATCTACTGACTAGATTTGCTTGACCATCTATAGTTCACAATTTAAGGGTATTAAGGGACAGATAATCAAATAAGGTGTATTCACTTCCATAACAGTTAAAATCTTCAAATCTATAAATATAGTTCTACACCGACTACACCCCAGTCGTACTTACAATGTAACCATCAAGGAGAAAGATACAGTATATTTTGTAATAATTACACCGCATCGATAACTTTTGACCTTGACTGTACCTACTATCAAATTTTAACAGCTATCGCAGTCGAGTCGTGTAAAACAGACGATGTTTTTTGGGTTTATTATTGTAGCCTAAAACTTTAGTACCTATGCATGATAATAAAAAACTACTGCAGAATAATCCTACGTCTATTTTCCAGGTCTAAATTGTCTAAAGCATTTTTGGACGCTGCTAAACTGTTGGGCAATCGACGAACGGATTACAACAGTCCTGACGGATTCGGCTTCAGCTACATCCAGGCAACGCTGTCCCGCGGACACCGGCACAGCAGCGCTAAGGCCTTCCTGCACGACCACAAAAAACGAAAAAACCTGCACATCCTAACTAGCAGTCGAGCCACCAAAGTATTAATAGATCCCACAACAAAAACTGCGATCGGCGTTCAGTTCGTTCGCAATGGCCAAATGTATGAAATACGCGCTAAAAAGGAAGTCATTTTATCAGCCGGACCGATCGAGTCACCACATCTACTCATGCTTTCCGGCATCGGACCCAGGCAGAACCTGGAATCAGTAGGAATACCCGTCATACAAGATCTTCCAGTAGGACAAACTTTATACGATCACATTTCCTTCCCAGCGCTAGCATTTAAGCTGAATTCAACTAGACTGACTTTAGTAGAAAGAAAAATAGCTACACTTGAAAATACGTTTCAATATATGCAATACGGAGATGGTCCTTTTTCCTCCTTAGCGGGAGTGGAAACCCTTGGATATATAAGAACCAATGTTTCTGACGAGCCTGCAGGCATCCCAGACATTGAACTGATCGGTTCCTGTGCCTCTTTAGCTTCTGATGAGGGCAACGTGGTGGCCAAAGGTATTCGCTTAGCTGATTGGCTGTACAATACAGTTTACAAACAAATTGAAGATGTCGAGAGCTTCACTGTGCTATTTATGCTTCTGCATCCTAAATCTAAAGGCAATATGCTATTAGGGTCAAGGAATCCCTTTGACCATGCGAAACTGTATGGCAATTACTTGACGCATCAGCAAGACGTTGATACGATGGTGGCAGCGATAAGATACATTCAGAAGATGGTCGATACGCCGTTTTTCCAGAGATATGGTGCAACGTTGCACAGTAAGAAATTTCCGAATTGTAAACAGCATGATTTCAACAGTGATAGTTACTGGGAGTGTGCTGTGAGGACTGTGACTGCTACTCTTCACCATCAGATTTCTACGTGTCGGATGGGGCCATCTTCGGATCCTGACGCTGTGGTGGACCCGGAGCTGAAAGTGTACGGTGTGGACAGGTTGCGCGTGGTGGACAGCAGCGTTATCCCGAGGACTATAGCGGCCCACACAAACGCTCCGGCGATTATGATTGGTGAAAAGGCGGCAGATATGATCAAAAATACGTGGAGATTAAAATATTAGGCCGCTGATGACATGTTTTATTTGACGTGATTGTTTCGATGACGCTATATATATTAGTAATAACACAGGCCAATACACATAAGGCGTAGTTTTTAAATCCCAATACCTTCTAAAGTGAGACTTAAAGTAACTTATTATACTTACGCCTTAATAAAATGAGGCAGCAAAGTAGCAAATCACTGTCGCAGCTACACAACACAGGCAGTTAGTTACAGAGAGGCTACTACCAGGCAATCTCTCGATCGGAACCAATTTACCAAAGAACCCTGCCTGTCCCTAACTACTTCTTAGTCCTTATTAGTACCTAATATTGCACCACACTAAGTTAACGAAAATGTCCCTTAAAATTGGGTAGTATAATACGCTAAAAGAGAACTATTCCTTAGAATTCATATGTGGGATTTGGGTAAAAAGGTGATAACAGTAGAATGAGTAGAATAAGAGGTTACTTTAGTTTACGTTGGCAAACTAGCTCAAATTATATACCCGACTTAAAAAAGCAGTGCTTCTCTACAGAACATCGGCTGGTATTTAATTCTTGATAACAGATGACAGTTGACTCTTTTTTTTTTTATACCACATCGGTGGCAAACAAGCATACGGCCCGCCTGATGGTAAGCAGTCACCGTAGCCTATGAACGCCTGCAACTCCAGAGGTGTTACATGCGCGTTGCCGACCTTTTAAAAACCTGTACACTCCTTTTTTGAAGAACCCCATACTGTAGACCCTCGGGAAAACCTCGGGAGGGAGCTCATTCCACAGCCGGAGCGTCCGCGGGAGGAAATTCCTCTTAAATCGCACAGTACGCGACCATTTAGGTTCTAGGGTGTGAGGATGAACACCCTGCCGACGGCGAGCGGTGCGGTGATAGAAAGCGGCCGTTGGCATCATGTCAAATAGTTCCTCAGAGCACAACCCATTGTACAAGCGGTAGAACACACACAAGGAGGCAAAGTCTCTCCTTAGACTTAAAGGTTCAATACCGCTTGTGAGTTTGGGATCATCGACGATTCGCACAGCGCGCCTTTGGACTGAGTCGAAGGGTCCAAGCTGGCATCCAGGTGCTCCTGCCCAAAGGTGACAGCAGTACTCCATATGGGGTCTAACTTGCGATTTATAAAGCAGCAGTCTTTGCCCCGGAGTAAAGTATCGCCTCGCTTTATTGAGCACACCGAGTTTTTTGGATGCCAGCGCAGCCTTACCTTCCAGGTGGCTGACTCTAATAGGCATTAGATAAACGACGGTTTGGTAGTGATTCACTGTAGCTATTTTTAAACAAGAATCTAGTCAATGTTTGACATGCTAGGCAATGTTGAGACAGTTTATAATTTATGGTACTTGCATGTGGGACTTTAGGTAACTATAACGGGCAAATACGTTTGTTGTGACACTCGTGAATCTCGTGATTAAAGCACAAAAAAAATGATAATAAAATCAGACTTCGAGTCAAGAATCGACCTGTAGGTAGGCAGGTAAATATAGTATGTTGTACAGAAATGTAACTTAGGGCCACTTGGACCATTCACTAACCCGGGGTTAACCAGATAAACCTGGAGTTACCATTTACCAGTACAATTTGACACTGAATTAACGGTTTAACCGGTTAACCCCGGGTTAGTGGGATGGTGCAAGTGGAACTTAAGGATATGCACGTGCTATCTAAAATACGACGATAGACGTAGCTATACTACTCATATGCTATATTATATATGTACAGTCAGCAGCAGAAGTTGCTAAGCGGGCCAGGTGTTCAAAATGATCTTGACACGACTTTATTGTTACGAGAATAAGAGCGTGTCAAGGTCTTTTTGAACAACTCGCCCGCTTAGCAACTTCTGCTGCTGACTGTATATATCTCGGCCACTCAATTAATTGATCCGACCTTGCCCAGTCTGCCGGGTCGGGCGTGTCTGTCTGGGGAATCCGGTGACGAAATCCCTCGTAAAATAGAGGCTTATCTACTAGGGCCTACTGACCCACCTACCATAAATCGTCACTATTTTTATTCTTAATTTTATTAGCAGAGGTCGGCGAGGGTGAGCTTTTTAACCTTATAATTTGACGTCTTACGTCATAAGGCAAATAGCTCACCTTTGTCCGACCTCTGGTTATTAGCAGTAGTGCTACTGTGGTGCTAGTGCTACTGATTAGAGATTTCGGAGAACGGAGACGTGAAGGAAGGTAGATTCCGGCTAATCTAACTTTGCACCGACTTGAACAGAACAGTGGCGAATGGTCATTGTCACCAGGCTGTATCTCACGAACCGTGATAGCTAGACAGTTGAAATTTTCACAGATGATGTATTTCTGTTGCCGCTATAACAACAAATACTAAACCCAGAATAAAATAAAGATTTAAGTGGGGCTCCCATACAGCAAACGTGATTTTTGACCAAAGTTAAGCAACGTCGGGCATGGTCACTATGGTCAGTACTTGGATGGGTGACCGTTTTCTTTTTGCATTTTTTTCTGTTTTTTTTTTACTTTATGGTACGGAACCCTTTATGGTATGGTGCGCGAGTCCGACTCGCACTTGCCCGGTTTTTTTGTAAACGCCATATTTTAATGGAAATATGACATTATCATACTAATACTACTCTTTGCATTAACGATGATTGGTGACAGACATCTTGGTCCGACTCTACTGAAATTCTCGGTAATATAGTAGTCACCTGCAATAATATGTTACTCTTCGAAGGCCGCAAAAATATATGACACGCTCTTATTGGCTCTACAAATAAGATCGTGTCAGATGTTTTTGCGGCCTTCGTTGTGTAACATATTATTGCAGGTGACTGCACTATTTCGCGAGAACTCAGATAGGTATGTAATGATAAGGGCCCCCCCACATCTGGCGTCTTTCGAGCGTCGGCGTCTACAATTCTATGGCCGACGTCGACGCAACGTCGACGCAGCGTCGACGCAACCGCGCAGCGACGTCATTTTCCATAGCGCTGGATCGACGCCGACAGACGCCGACGCTCGAAAGACGCCAGATGTGGGGGGGGCCTTATAGGTAGGTATATAGTAGGTAGGTACAATTCAAAATTCATGTGGCGTAGGCTTAAGTAACAAAGATTAACACTGTGTTTACACTGCAGTGGTCTCTTTCTCAGATAGAAATAGATCTTGGTAGGTAGGTATTATTAGGTCGAATTGTCTAGTCTAGTCTACTCCGAGAGTCTACTAGGGGGCTATTCATAAATTACGTCATTTCAAATTAGGGGGGGGGGGTCTGGACATCGGATGACGGTAGCATGAAGTAGGAGGAAATGGGGTCATTTGAAGCATGATTTTTGGATGATTATAGGGGGGGGGGGGTCGAAAATCGTCAAAAATCGATGACGTAATTTCCGAGTCCCTAGTCCGATCATCGGATGAATAAAATAAATAAGTCGTCCGATAAATATAGTTTTTCTCCTGTAATGTACGTACCTAACAGGTACCGTCCCCCGCCGCGTCTGTCTGTTTGTGTGTATGTATGTTCGCGGTGAAATAAAAAATTACTGAACGGATTTTCATGCGGTTTTCACGTATCAATAGAGTGATTTGTGAGGAAGGTCTAGGTGTAAGTAGGTATAATTTGTTAAGGTTTTGTGAAACCCGGGGCAGGTCGCTAGTACTGTAGGTATATAAGTAGTTATGTATTACATTACCTATACCTACAAGTCTCACAACTATAAAAAAACATCATAAGGCGTTAAGTAAGACTGGAAGAGGAAAAACATTTTTTAATAATATTTCCTTCGTGATCTACCAAGTTTCATAGGTTTTTACGGTGTCTGTTGCCAAATGAGATTAAAATATACAATATCTGCAAGTACCATACTTAACGATAAATAGCACTGTTCAAGTGTTCATGAATAAATTTCGGTCTAGAAAATATTATCAGTACCTCATTCATATGCACAATACGAATCACATTAGCATGTTTAATTTCGGCACACAAACAACTACTTCCAGTACTTCTGCAAAAAAAAACTGCTAATGTTTATTTTTGGTACATACCTGAAACTATAAGCGCCTCATTTGGACCGACGGTGTGGATGTTTCCCATGTTGTAAGTATGTATTTATTTAAAAAAATAAACCGAAAGCACTGACACTATTCACGCACCACAACCACTACACGATAAACAAAACACAAATACAACAATCGATACGCAGGACACAGACGCGCTAAAACAACCCTAGAAAGCGGCGCTTACACGACTGACCGATATTATTATTTGAACTGCATAGTACACACAGACAGTGATCCTTCTGTCCTTGAAAAGTGACGTCATATGAATATGTATTTGTATAAAATTTATAAAGAGTAAAATTATACAAAACTTATATTTTTATACGTAATATGGCCTACAAATGGACAAGTTTTACGTGAAAATTACGTTTGCAATAAAAATAATTTCGTGTCGTATGTCGTGTTTCCGAACGAATGCAAAAATCGTTTCAATATGCTTCATCTTATCTGTGGTCTGCTGTAACGTGTTTGTAATGGCGGATTGTGATTGTTTGTAGAATTTAACGTTTTATACTGAAGAATAGTTGCTTACTTGTAAGTAGATACATTTATTTTCACTCTTGCTAAACGCTCTACTGAATGCATCATTGTTGAAGCTTGAAGGTTCCATTTTCTTTCAGCATTTATTAGTCATTTCTGTACGTCTTGAATTTTTTTGTTGCAGGTTTGTCCTTGCGATTTATTTACTACAATGTCTGATACTAGTGATCTCGACCGCCAAATCGAGCAGCTTAAGCGCTGCGAGATAATAATGGAAGCAGAAGTTAAAGCCCTTTGCGCAAAGGCGCGCGAAATCCTAGTAGAAGAAAGCAACGTCCAGCGAGTGGATTCCCCTGTTACAGTATGTATCACGTATTCCTTTTATTACTGTCTTTTCCTTAGTATTAATTACACCATTTATTTTCTAAGTAGGATGAACCGAGCTCTGAATCATTAATGTCATTATGTAGGTAAATACTCTTTGTTTCGATTATAAAATCCATACCATGTTAAGTAGGCTATTTACTTAAATATTGGGAATTTAAAAAACATTGTATTACATTCCTTGTGTCTACTCTGCATATACTGGGAATAATTTAATGCCAAAGTCATTTCTTACTTAAAAGTATTGTTTACCAGAAGTACCAAGTAATTGATGACACATCACTATAACTGTGTGAGGCCCAACTTGAAATACCCTCGTTGCCATATTACCTGTAAAGGAAAGTGCATACTTATGTTGAAGATTGTACCAAAATCTTCCAAAAAGCATGCTCAAACCTACAAATATTCTGGTACCAGATACCTGACATTATTAAAGCTTTATTTCTTCCATAGTTTTAACAATTTTATAAATATATTATTTGACATGAAACTATGATAGTTTTATATGGAGCCCGTTTGGGTAAAAGCCTCCTCCAACCCATGCCATTTTTCACGGTCTTTGGCTGACTCCATCCAGCTTGCACCTGCGACCTTATGAATATCTTCTGCCCAACGCCTTCGTGGCTAGCCTGGTTTCCTTTTTCCTTGTGCTATAGGCCCTGACCATGTTGTTAAGTGTCCATCTTTTATCATTAAATCTAGCAATGTGGCCTGCCCATTTCCATTTACTGACACATACCTGACATATCATGACCTTATCTTTTCTTCTTAAATTTGCAAATGTTGAGAGGAAACTGGTAGAGAGCTTTGCAATAGAAAAGCTGCGGCACGACCCATAGTAGACAAAGCTGGAAAGATACTCGTAACGCCTGAAGAACAAATGTGTAGGTGGCACGAGCATTTTACGGAAGTCTTCCGTACTCTGGATGACGAGCTTGACGAGGGAGAACCAGTTGAGACAGCGGAGGTCCTGGACATAAAAGTTGACCCTCCAGATGTCGATGAAATCTCCTGTGCTATAAAAAGTTTGAAGAGTGGAAAGGCTCCCGGAAATGACTGCATCCCGGTGGAAGCACTGAAGAGCAACCCGAGGGCAATGGCTAGTGTGTTGCATCCCCTGTTCGTAGACATCTGGGAAACGGGACGAGTACCTGAAAGTTGGAAGGAGGGGATAATCATCAAGCTACCCAAGAAGGGAGACCTGTCCCAGTGCTCCAACTGGCGCGGAATAAACTTGCTGCCTGTCTGCTCCAAGGTGCTGTGTAAGGTTCTGCTGAACAGAATGTCGGCCGCTGTCGATTGCAGACTCAGGGATGAACAGAGTGGATTCAGAACGGGACGATCGTGTACGGATCAGATTAACGTCCTGCGCATGATCCTAGAGCAGTGTCATGAGATGAAAAGCGAGCTCCATGTCCTGTTCGTAGACTTCGAAAAGGCTTTTGATAGGGTAAAGTGGAGAAGCATATGGCGAATACTGAAGCAAAGGGGAATACCAGTCAAGGTCATAGAAATAATCAAGTGCCTTTATGAGGGATCCACTTGTCGAATAATGCACAGGGGCCAATTGTCAGATCCGATACCCGTCACTGCTGGAGTTAAACAGGGCTGTTTGCTGTCACCATTGCTGTTCCTGATTGTCTTGGACGATGTGATGCGCAGAGTTACCAGTCAAGGGGAAAGGGGGCTGCCCTGGGTCAATGGCAAAACCCTTGAAGATATTGACTTCGCTGATGACCTGTGCTTACTCGCTACGACACAAGACTATCTGCAGTCGAAGATCGATGACCTGGCCGATGCCGCAGGAAGAGAGGGATTGCGTATCAACTGTGCTAAAACGAAAGCTATGCGCCTGCACGCCCAGAATGCAACGCCTATTCTAGTAAACGGGGAGCCAGTTGAAGAAGTAACAAAATTTACATATCTGGGAAGTGTTATGAACCCCCTGGGAGGTGCAGAAGCGGATGTTGAAGCTCGCATCAATAAAGCCCGCGCTGCATATGCGCAGTTGAAACCCGTATGGACTTCCACAGTCATCACTCGCCGCACCAAGCTAAGGGTTTTCAACTCGAACGTAAAGTCGGTCCTCCTATATGGATGCGAGACATGGCCCGTCAAGCAAGACATAACCAGTAGACTCCAGGTGTTTGTAAACAAATGTTTGCGGCGAATCGTAGGAGTCTACTGGCCACGGACCATCTCCAATGTTAAACTATGGGAACTGACTGGCCAAAACCCTTTAGCTAAGGAGATACTTCTGCGGAAATGGCGCTGGATAGGACATGTTTTACGAAGGCCAAACAATCACCTATCCAAGCAAGGGCTGACCTGGAAAATTCCCGGAAAAAGAGGACAAGGTCGCCCACGTACCACCTGGAGGCGCACAGTGGAAAAAGAGGCGGCATCAGTTGGCCTCGGCTGGGCGGAGCTGGAAGAGGCCGCGCTGGACCGCGAAGAATGGAAATCCCTTCTGAGAGCCCTATGTCCCTGATGAGGGATAACAGGATATCATCATCATCATAGTTTTTTAGCATTAGAAAGAAGGCATCTTGACATGTCTTTAATTGAAAAACACTTTTTTTTAAATCCTGAACTATAACTTATGAATGCAGAAGAATATAAATGATTGTACTAGATTCATAATTGTTATATATTGGCAGTGACATCTTTTAAAACATGTTTTTCAATTAAAAGACACATCAAGATTGTTTACCTAATATAAACGAACTATAGTGAATTTTATTCTAATGCTAATAAAAACGAACTATAGTGAATTTCATTTGCGATTTTCTGGCTGCCCATGGAAATAATTGTTCAGTACCCCAGTATTTATTTAATATAATCCTTTGTCAACTTTGGTCTCCCAATTAGGGTAATTCACCAGTAACTGGTCGGTTTTAGTAAATGGCCGCCCTAAACTTAAAAAAAATGAATTCTATTCACCTATAAACAGAATTCATTTTAGTATAAGGCAGCTAGCTATTGAAGGCTGGCCAGTCATTGAAACCTTATACTCAAATGAACTTTGTTTATAGGTGAATAGAATTCATTTGGTGGCCAATTACTAAAACCAGCCAGTTACTAGGGAATTACCCTAATTTGTTTTTTTTTTTCTTAATTACAGGTGTGTGGAGATATTCATGGTCAGTTTTATGACCTGAAAGAATTATTTAAAGTAGGAGGAGATGTTCCAGAGACCAATTACCTTTTTATGGGGGACTTTGTGGACAGAGGGTTTTACTCGGTTGAAACTTTCTTACTATTACTAGCACTGAAGGTAAGGCCTAATATTTTGTAGTAGAACCTGTTATTTTTATACATTAAAGTGCATTGGTGTTGAATAAGGTTAGTAATTAGTAACTGTACTAGTCAAAACTGTTGAAATTCGTAAATATTGTTACTCATACAGGCACTATATCTATCTATTTCTATCAATACCAATGCACCTTGATAAGTTTCAAAGAGTTTGTAAAAGTTGTCGTATTACAAAACTGATTCTTGTTTTGTAGAGTTTTTTTTTTTAAATCACCTTAACACATTCAACACCAAGAACCCGACTGTCGTGTACACTGTTCGTAGCGACTACGCGCTACATACGGCGAAACCGTGGCTACGCTCTACGAGCGTAACCCGTAGCACTTAGTGGTAATGAATGTGTTAACATATGGAAATATAGCCTTATTCAAAGTCTTGCTAAGTGTAATATTAATAGGCAGTTTTATTGTTTACATTGTAAATCAACAGATGAGCTCCCTTTCCACTGATCTTGAACATAACGTTATGTGAAAAACAAGCTGGCACTCCTCAGCTATCATTATAGAGAAGTATAATTTCAAATCAATTATCTATCATAGTTATATTGGTCGCTATGAAACTATACTTTTGAATTTTTTAAGATAACAGCATGCGAAAATGTTATAATGACGGTATTCCACCTATCCAATTTATTTGTCCTATGTGTATTGCGTCTCACATTTTGCTTCAATGAGAGAGTGAACACAATGACATCGGACAAAGAATTGGACAGGTGGAATACCACCCTTAGATATAATTTTTTTAAATACTGTTATTTTTATGTGTAGGTGAGATATCCTGACCGCATTACACTTATCAGAGGGAACCATGAGTCCAGACAGATCACACAGGTGTACGGGTTCTATGATGAATGTTTGCGGAAATATGGATCTATTACAGTTTGGAGGTAAGCGATTTTATTTTTGTTACCAAAATCTCAGTGTTGGTTTCAGTAAAACAGTTTTTTTAAACACTCATTTAAATTTATATTCCCACATTGTTATTTAGTAATGGGAGTTAATCACCCACTACTTTAAAATTACCTCTGACGTTTCGAGGACGGCATTGTTCCCGTCATAGAGAAATTCTGGCTAAAGTTGACATCAACATCTTATATAGAGCTGGACTTGGTCTAGTTTATTAGTAGTTATTGGTTTGGTTCTAACAACCAGAGCCCATACACCAAGGCCTTACCTGGGCCTAGGCCTACACCAATCTGTGGTACAGCTTGGTTCAATTTGCTACCAAGTGAAGTTAATGAAATAAACTTTGAAAGAAAGTAATAAATTCCAGTCCAGTTGAAAGTTAATGTTATGTTCAAAGTTAATAAAAAAAACTGGTACACTCCTATCAATATAACCAATTTGTGTAGCACTTAAAATTATTATAAATTTCAGGTACTGCACAGAGATATTTGACTACCTATCACTCTCGGCCATCATAGACGGGCGGATATTCTGCGTGCACGGCGGGCTGAGTCCGTCCATACAGACGCTAGACCAGATCCGCACCATCGACCGCAAGCAGGAGGTGCCCCACGACGGACCCATGTGCGACCTGCTGTGGAGCGACCCAGAAGGTACGTCTGTAACTACCTGTCCTTGTCATTGATCATATAGACGGGCGGATATTCTGCGTACACGGCGGGCCGAGTCCGTCCATACAGACGCTCGACCAGGGCTATAACCGTGAAAATCGAAGTTCGCAAATGGCGAGGATCTTTCTCTTTTACTCCAATGACCGCGTAATTACAGTGACAGAGAAAAGTCCCCGCAATTTGCGAATTTCGGTTTTCGCGGTAGCCCCTCAGATCCACCGACCATGGTGCCATCGACCGCAAGCAGGAGGTGCCCCACGACGGGCCCATGTGCGACCGTGAGCGTGCGTGACCGTGCTGTGGAGCGACCCTGAAGGTACGTCTATAACTACCTATCACTCTCGGCCATCGTAGACGGGCGGATATTCTGCGTGCACGGCAGGCTGAGTCCGTCCATAAGACGCGTAAGGGGCGAGCAATGTTCGACCGCGGCAAACCTGTATTTTGGCGCACGAGCCAATTTCGGCACCATCCGAGTAAACGCCAGTTGTCTCGATCCTGTACAATCTCCCGCCAATTATAGGCTTCAACCTCATCGTCCCAGCGATAACTGGGTGGGCTTAAGTTATACCCTAAAGGAAATCATGGACCAATTCAAGTTACATACATACATCACTGGCTCAGTGACCCAAAGAGGATAAAGTTGGTCAGCAAAATATTCACAATCATGTAAACATTTCAGACACACAAGGCTGGGGCGTATCACCTCGCGGCGCGGGCTACCTGTTCGGCTCGGACGTGGTGGCGCAATTCAACGTGTCCAACGACATCGACATGATCTGCCGCGCGCACCAGCTCGTCATGGAGGGCTACAAGTGGCACTTCAACGAGACCGTGCTCACCGTGTGGTCGGCGCCTAACTACTGCTACAGGTCACTTGATATGTCGCTTTTAAACTATTCTACAACATTGAAGGCAAGCTGCTCAACTCAGCGCTATTGTACAGTCAACTGTAAAAATATGGGTGTAGCCAACTTATTCAAAAATATGTCCCATAGTGATTAATTCGCTGACATAAGAGCTATGAGACATTTTTGAAATGATTTGTGCACCCATATTTTTACAGTTTACTGTACCTAATTGTTTAGGTTCTAGGGTCAAAAGAGTTTTAATGCCTATATATTTAAAACTCATCAAAAATTCACTCAGAAATTTACTTATAAATATTTTTTTTATCATTGTTGCAAATAACAAGATCACAGACGTCTCTGCCAGTTAAACCTGTTACAAATGTTCTGCAATTTTTAACTCCATTGAATCTGCCACAATCTCAATTGATTGTATCTACATGACAACGGTTTTGGCTACATATTATGCCACCATTTAAAGGACTCTAGTTTCAGACTTAATTTTGTGTAATCCTCTTTGAACATGTTCCTGGCTCCCTTCTCCCCTTTTATACTTATGAGACAAATAATTTATTTTATTTTCGTGTTTTGTCAGGTGCGGAAACGTAGCAGCTATATTAGAATTGAACGAAAACCTTCAGCGAGAGTTCACAATATTCGAGGCGGCGCCGCAGGAGTCCCGAGGCGTGCCCTCCAAGAAGCCCCAGGCCGACTACTTCTTATAATGTCGCTTACGATAGACAATCAAACATCTCGGTCTAGTATTACGGTTTTATTGTAGTGACAAACATTTAATGTGGACATAATTTAATTGTGATTTTAAGACTGGTAAGTGTAGCAAGTCAGTAAACCAAGTAACAGGACACTAGTTGAGTATAGCAGACCAGTTCATACTTGACGCGGGCGAATGATGATCCCTATTATCCCTACTCGCTTTTAGATAGACTTAATTAAAAAAATAAATGAAGAAACAGATTTTTACCTAAAAAAATGTAAAAGTAGCAAAAAAAAGTCTAAAAACATTTCGACATTAACAATTACTCCATACAAAAATAAACTGTCTTAGGCATCATTATACGCCGCGTCAAGTATAGTGTCATTATGTTTATCCAATATAAAAAAAAACAATTGACCTTACGGTTGAAGTGAATGTCTTAACTAAACAACTTGTGATGGATTTTTAAGTCAAGACTAGGCATATGGAATGTTGAACCCTACACGGGAGAGGGAGATTGATAGGATAGGTTCTTGATGGCACAAATGATTGGTCATGGTCAACAAATAATGGCATAGTTTAGTACTCTTGCCTAAGTGCTTAACTGGTGTACTTGCTTCACATGAAGACTAATTAATAAAATACCAATGTGATAAAATTTTAGACACCAACATGTTAAAATTTAAACTGGTAGGGTAATTAGCCAGTAACTGGCCACCGGCCAATAACGGCCACCCTAAACTAAAAATGTATTATATTTACCTATATACATAATTCATTTTAGTATAAGGTTTCAATAACTAAGGACTGTATCGTTTATTATAAATACAGATAAAACCTGGTCTAACTGTTGACGTGTGTATTATTTTGTATTACTATGTTCTTAAGGTATAATCTGGGGGTATTTTTAAGACATATCTGATATAAGAATGTTTTACATTTATTTTATTTTAGGGACTTTATGATGATTTTAATACCTTCTAGCAAATGTAATTCGGACAAGCCTATCGAGCTTAATTTGAGACTATTTCACCGATTCCTTAGTACGATTTAAAGAAACAAAAGGTTAATATGCTGCCAAAATATGCCATCTAAGTGTCCTTTTCATGATTGCTCAATTGAACATCCACAGAATAAATGTGGTGTATTTTATCTTTACATGAAAACGACTTTTTATGCAACATTTTGGATTCCCGTCAATTTCTGACGCCAGGGAAATGACGGAAACAGCTAAAAGAATCTACCGAAATCCAAAGCCTAACGGACATTCATGGCGTTGAACCATGGCTAGAACAGGTCGATAGAAACGCTCCATGATGGTTATATTGTATACCAAAGTCGGGGTTGTCGTAAGTAACATGCCATATTTTCAAAAAGGCCACCAAGCACAGATCCAAAACTTTTTTTCCAACTAAAAGAAATGATTAGACTATGCCCAGATGTTTCGCTTTACGAATCATATGTAATTGCTGTTTACATAGTACGATTTTTTTTGTGTAATACTTATCTTGTTCGCAAACCGTAAATTTTCTTGTAGTATTTGTCCGAAATCGTTGTAGTTACTCGGGAGGATTGGGTAAATATTGTCCAAACCATATGCTTTACGTGATCTCCCAGGACGAAATGTTACTTATTATTAAAGCACTAATTAAACTATATGTGTAATTTTTTAATAAAAACATAATACCAGAAAAAACGGCTAAGTAAAGTTGTATTTATAATAAACGATACAGTCCTTAGCCACCAAATACTAAAATGAATTCTGTTTTTGAGGTGAATAGAATTCATTTTTAGTTTAGGGTGGCCGGTTATTGGCCGGTGGCCAGTTACTGGCGAATTACCCTAAGTAAAATGAGACCTTCATTTTGCGTATTCCCAATGTACAAAGTATCAATTTGATCCAATGAAGATTGTAACATTGTGTTTAAGTGTACTGATATTATTTTTGAATATGTTCACACCTCTCGGACGAAGATAGGAGGTGTAACGCGCATTTGTGATGAGAAAAGAGTAAATTAAGGATTTCATTGATGTAATTTAAATGGTTAATACTTATTAGGTAGGTTCTACTGTGCTAACAGAGTCATACGTTTTCACTTGAGCACTGCCGTATTTTTAACGTAGATTTGAAATAATTGTATACAATAGTAATAGCAATTGGTATTGTTATATTCTGATGTTTAACTTTTTAGATATGATAGTGATCTCACAGTAATTCCGATTATCAATCATTGTCTAGTACCAATCTGTTCTAAATCCTTTCTATGATTATTGTGGTTCCTAAAGATGAAAATGACAGGCCTATTAGGAAATGATTTATGTATTATCTTATTTATTCCTGCTCAATGTTTAAGTTATGAATGGAAGTTACGAGTAGCATCATGTACTGTTTTTTGGATTGGTTCAATTATCATACTTAGACAAATAGACAGACATATGTATTTGATGCTGAGTATTGACTGAACAAATACATTTCAGTTCCCTGGACAACCCACTTGTTTAAATCAGTTCTGTATTCTTATTCTTACCTCTTATTTTTATCAATATTAAAAATGAAATGCCAATAATGGGTTTTATTTGAAACTATATTTAAAACATGAACATCACAAAATGAGGTAGCCAGCGATAACACACTAATGATAATGAATAAATTAGCTATCTAAAATCACCTTTACTTATATTGTACATAAATGAGGTAATATATCTCCACACTTGGTGGACACTTTGATGTCTACAATATTGTCTGCTCTAGTAGGGCCTATATTTAATAGAGCCACTTCTTTTTTAGCTTCTTTAGCCTGTAGAATTATCCTGTAACTTGAATAGACTGTCAAGCTGGAACCAACAACAAATACAGCATCACTGCTAGAAACCTGATTCCTGACTTCTTCCACTCTTTGCTTTGGGACATTATCTCCAAAGAAAACAATGTCTGGCTTCAGAGGCCCTTCACACTTGGGGCACAAAGGAGCTCTAAATTGATCTACCTGTTCCTGAAAAAAAAAAGACAATTATACATCATAAAAAAACGACATGTACATACGGTAATTCGCCAGTAACTGGCCGCCTTAAACTAAAAATGAATTCTATTCTCCTATAAATAGAATTCATTTTAGTATATAGTGGCCAGTTATTGAAACCTTTACTAAAATGAATTTTGTTTATAGGTGAATAGAATTCATTTTTAGGTTAGGGTGGCCAGTTACTGGCGAATTACCCTATTAACCATAGGGTTAAAATAAAAAAAATTATAAAAGTTTTGCCTTTCTGTGAACAATGAGTACTTTGCGTATAGACGCAAAGTACTGATTGTTCACAGAAAGGCAAAACTTATTTATAAAATTTTCTTGATATAGACTACCATACTGCCCTGCTAAGCCGAAAAGCGCTATCTCAAAAACAAATGTTTTTGAAAATGGAATTCTCAGTTATAGAAACTAAAGTATAAATTAGCAATAGATTTTCTTTTGAGATAGCATCACACTCACACATCACTCGGCTTAGCAGGGCAGCATAGCTAATATCAAAAAAGTTATCTATTGGGTTATGTTTGGCACACTTCAGATCAAATGTGCATAAAAACTATTTTAGTCTCCTTCGCAAAAGTCATTATATGCCAACTTATACTTACTTTAGATAACTCAACATCACCATCGGGCCTTATCATACTGAAACTGCTTTCCATGGCTGGATTGTTTTTCATTAACACCTCCTGCAGGTCATTCCTATCAATCTCATACGGGCAGCTCAAACATTTCACTATGTACCCAGAACCATGGAGCTCAATGACATACTTTGAACCAGCTTTCTGATGCAGACGGTCAACATTCTGAGTTACAATTGCTGCCACTTTACCTGCCTAAAGATAAAAGAAAATGTTACATTTACCTAAGTTTTCTTTTTGTATCTGGCACATGTTAAGACGCATATTCTCATTACCTTTTCTAAATTATTGATGGATAAGTGTGAAGCGTTTGGTTGTACACCACTAAACCGGGGCCAACCAACAAAGTTTCTAGCCCAGTATCTCTGCCTCACTTTCGGATACTTCACAAATTCCTGGTATTGAACTGGCTTGTGGTTACTGCGAGCGTATAATCCTACCTCTTCCGATCTATAATCAGGTATTCCTAATCAAATAAAAAGCTTAAATTATAAGTCAGTTTCAGTAGTTATCCTAGTGAAAAATGCAACATTTTCTCACCAGATTCTGTAGAAATACCCGCTCCAGTAAGAATTAATATTTTTTTGTGCCTGTTGATAAATTCTCGCAGTATTTCAACATCTTTTGGCTCGGGTGGCTTATGTTTTGGCACAAAAACAATCTGCCTAGTCAGTTCCTTTAAATTGTTAGGACGAAATCGTGCAAACATTATGTACTTTAGAAGACAATCGAGGTGTTAAACAATTTGAAGTTAATCTAATTAATTAATGAGAATTAATAAAAACAAAATACGTATGTGTTTGACATATAAATCCTATATTAAAAAATAAAAATAAATGACAGCGGGTTGACGTTTGTATTTAGTTTCGATCAGGAAGTTAGATATTAATCGGGAGCGAACTGTCACTTTTTTTGTCATACTAAATTGAACCTTATCACCGAGCCAGAAAGTTGTTCGTACCAGACTAGAGAAAACGGTCCACATGAGATAGAAAAACCAGAGCCCCGTGTCTCACTCGCACATGTTGCCAATGTAAAAAAGATACCATTGTGGCAGTATTTATATCAATATACTACTGAAAGTAATTACCTTCATATACTATTTTAGTGCTATATTCCGATTACAGTTCTGATATCTTTTAAATAATTTGTTAATCATTATGATGTCAATATTATTAACTGATTAAACCAAGCATGTGCATAACAAAAAAAACATTAAATTGAATATGGTAGAAATTGTAGTAACTTTGGATATTAATTGGTATCCCCAACTTGATGACATATTTTTCGTGTACACACACACACACACACACACACACACACACGTGTACAATCAAGAAAACATTGTCAAACTCATTAGGGTGACTATGATATCGGTGCGATTTGGATCGGTCTTACAGAATTGTTATTACGTACTTAATGTAAAAATAAGTTTACCTAAATAGTATACTAATAAATAAATAAAGATATACTTATTTCGGCATGTTTAATTATTCGATTCATGTAATGAGAGCTATATAATTGCCAAAAATTAAATCCAAAGTCCTTAGACATTACAGACTCATATTTATACTTACTTACATAATATTTAATTACTGAAACGTTAATTCTAACTATTTATATATATGTAATCGATTCTATATAGGTTGGACACACATTTCCGTCAGTATACAAAGGCGGCAAATTTGAAAATTTTGTTGCAATCACAGATCTACGATGACGCTTACGCTTAAAGAATAGCTTAAGTATGCAAAAGGGAAGTCACCACGTATATGAACACACCATGAGTATGATATTGTTAGTGATAGGTATTTTGTTAAGCATAAATAGTGTAAGATGCCGGTTTACACAGTTAAATGTAAGTTTTTATTTCGTTGTGTGCTAATATTTAATATAATGAGAAAAGATCCTGGCCAAACTATACATTCCATCTTATGCTAATATCCCACATACATATGACTTATGGTCACCCTAATTAGAAAGAGATGGAGGGCTCAGGTTTGATGTCTCATGTGGACACACTTTTTGGCCAGTGTACACTATCCCGTTTACTCTCTACGTCCGTGGTTTCGATCGAGCTTCATTTTATATCGCCGAATATTCGCTAGACGCAAAGACAGATTTTGCTTGCGTTTAAATATTGACCTACATCGCAACGAAGAATGGAATGGAACGTGGCGTGACGTCATGTGTCATTCTATGTCATTTTCGAAATTTCCCAACATAACCTAAAAGCTGCACAATTGCATTTTTATGCCTTGCTTGATAGATATATAAATTATTAAAGATGACACTATACAAATTAAAAACAGCACCAACAGTTTTAATAGAAGATGACTATGACAAAAATATAGTGCCTTTGCTTTTGGAATTGGCAAACTATGATAAACATGAATTGCATATGTTGTGTTATGAAAAGCCTGCCAGCTATTGGAAATGTGTTTTCAAAAACAAAAATGTGATATTCCACGAAGATCCAAACATAGGACACCTAGAGGAAATTGGGAGTTCTAAATGTTCAGTGATAATTGATTCCATAAACCAGATGTCCCTGTGCTTGGGATGGACAGACTGTTTCAAGCATTTAAGAAGGTTCATATCCAGTACGGACGTTGTACAGTTAATATTTATACTACACAAAGACTGCTTATCTCATTATTCTAAGACACAAAGTCAATTACATCACATAGCAAGTGCCATAGTTTCATATGATGCAGTAGATTCATCTAAAATATGGGTACAATTGAAAAAGAGTGGTAAGATAGTTAAATCAGAAGAAATCCTTACATATGACAGCAGGACCTCAACTTTGAAGTCCAATATTGTAATAAAAAATAAAAAGAAGGAAGAGGAGCCAGCGAAGCCTTTGCCGAGTAGCCTGTCAACATTCAAGATAGAAATGGACCAGACGGAGAAACTGGAGAAGTACAAACTGAAGCTGCCGTACATGAGTAAGATTCACAGTGGAGAGAGTAAAGTGTACTATGAACCGGACGCTGTAGACGACTGGGACGAGGAAGATCCTGATGAAGATCTTGATATTTAAATAAATAAATCATACTTCATAGTTCTATTTCCACAATTTTTCAGCATGTTTTATTCTGTACAGTCAAGTGTAAAAACACATCAGGCTCAAAAATATGTCCCATAGTTCTTATGTCAGCAAATTAAGAACTATAGGATATATTTTTTCGAGTAAGTTATATGCACCTTTATTTTTGTACTTGACTGTACATCCCTAGTTATTGCCACACTGAATAGCTTAGAAAACATGCTGGATTTAGACCAGACATACTTACTTTTTTTTTAGTCACCTTCAATTAAAAGGTCAGCTATTTGTCACTCCCATACCTGTGTTACAAGAATATTTCGTCGGGTGGTAAGCAAAAGTCACTAACACCATTGAAATTATTGGACAATAAACCGTGTTACAAGTGTAATAAAGTGCATTGTTACTTTAATTTTTTGATAGTACTTAATAACTTTTGCTTGTCACCCGACGATTTGTACAACTTTTGTTGAAGTTGTTGAAAGCAAAGCTTACCTTTATAGTTAAAGTGATGTTGATGTGTAGAGAGAGAGATGATGTGAAAATTCGAGCCCTGAAGTTTTGCAGCTGGTTTGGTTGCCGTGTCCCTGTTTCTGAGCCAATAATAAAAATAAAAGTTGGCAATTCAGTTACCAGTGTTACCACTACCACAAAACATGGTGTTGTATAGCGCCATCTAGTTTGGCTGTCAAAGTTGGGTACACCATTTTTTCTTACACCTTTTCGCAGTCAACTACTATTATTCATAGCATGCTTGATAGTCGCTATTGCGCACCCGCACACGCTGTATTGGGACCACATTAGGACAGTAAAAAACATCAAAATGAAATGAGAAATTTAAAAATTTCTAGTTTTATTTTATTTAGCAAGGTTTGGTTTAGCAAGGCCCATCTTGCCTCATTTCACTTGGCTTTATATTTAAGAATCCGGTTTGATCTTGTAGTAACACTGAGAATGTAATTTGATAACTTAATTTTTTTTAAATGTGAACTGTGACATTTTTAAACTGTATCAGTAAAGGCCTGTCTCCATATTGCGCGGCAAACTATCGAACATTGCCTCGCGTGCCAATATTCGATAGTTTGCCGCGCAATAAGAAGACGGGCCTTAATACGATTTTACTTTTGCAACTATACTCACGCAGCCACGAACAAGTTGATACTGAAGTACTTTAGATGGAAAGACATGGAAGTATCGGAATTGGATATTGGAAGGAGAACAGATTCCATCACAAACCCTTGGTTACAAAGAATCACTTTTTATTTATTTTTCTATAATCCGTTACATTTTTGCGTTTTTTTTTTTATTTATTTGCCACGTAGCTTATCGACATTACATAAATATCTAATAAAGTAGAAATCCCAGTACGTGGAAGTTAATTTTATTAATGAATCCGTAATTACATCAGCTCTTAAACTATTTTCATAATTACTCATTCCGTGATTAAATTTTCGTGACCTAACAGACTAAACAATCGAATGGATAAACAAGTACAACAGTGAATCCACAACGATGCAGATCGCCACATTTGAGAAACGAATATGTATTAATTACATAATATAACTAAATCAATTAGTTAACAAACGAACGAGAAGTTTTTCTTCAAATAAAAAAAAAATATTATGCAAGCCATAGTTTATCGTACAAACAAGCCCGGAGAATTTAATAGACATTCGGCACTAGCAATTTAAATACTGCGAATGACATCGGACGCGCGCTCTAAAATGAGCGCGGGGTCTAATATAAGCTCATTAATGATAGATAATAAAGCTAACAAAATATATGATAAAAATGATTTACAACCTCGTAAACTAACGAAAGCCTTCCAGTTCATATCTGGGCACTGAGTGGGGGCGCACCACAGACAAGACATCCTCCAGACTGAGCATAGTAGCTCTACCCCCCCTGCCACAATATACGGTAGTTATACTCCATTTTCGAGTCGAAAGTGTCTTTGTGTGACGTCCGTGTCTTTGAACGGACCAATCACGGCACGGGACCTCGCTCACCTCGTCCCCCGCACCCCAGTATTTTTGGCAGCATGAAATAATCGCTCTAAACTCCTGGAGGATTCCTAGTCTATGGGGCGCAGATACGGTACGAGTACGGGCAGACATCGAGGGGACACAGACACACGTTACTCGTTGGAGAGCTCCTTGAGCCGCTCCTCCCTGGGGCGCGCGCCGCCGAAGATGGACGACGCCTGCGACGTGGACGCCAGCGAGTTCACCGGCTCCGTCACCGTTCGCGGCTGCAGCTTCAGCTTTGGTCTGCCGGTTGTATCTGCAAACAACACTTATGCATTTAGGGTAAGTACTTGTAGTATGAATTATCTCAGGTGATTTTTTCGGGCTCGGACCCTAATTTGTTAAACAAAAGGTATTGTTTCCTTTATGCAGTGGTTATAATGCTTACTGCTAATAGCCCCGACGTAAGTAACGGGAACAAGCTCGTTTAAAAAGCAAATTTACCGTTCTAATTATATGGTTCAGATTCATGAAACAGCTCATTCGGAGATAACACGTTTTTGTTATCTCCAAAAACAAGACCACCTTGATTGTTCTCTGAACAAGCTGTCATATGAATTTGAACCTTAATACTATCACGATAGTTGCTTTTTAAACGACTGCTTTGGCACGTGCTGTAGACCGCTCATAAAAGAAACAAAGGCTTTTGTTTAACGGATTAGCACCAGAACTCGAAAAAATCATCTGAGATAATTCATACTATACTGCCATTTTGAAAAAATAAAATCTCGTTCAACTTGATCGCAGAACATCATCAATACATCATCTTTGTAGCGTTGTCCTGGTTTTTGCTACGACTCATGGGAGCCTGGTCTCCGTTCGTCAAGAGTTGGCGCACTAGGTTACTAGAGAAACTGGCTACCTCACGATGTCTTCCAACTTCATCGTAGTGTTGATATCTATATATTTCATATACTTTCGTGTGGGTGAAATATAATGTGCTTTAATTACATCTAGACATAAGTGAATCATAGGTTTTGCTTTAATCTGTCGGTATTCGGTACCATATAATGTGGATTAACACGAGTCCTAGAATCATTGAATTTTCAGGTGTCTTGCAGCTGACTCTACAGTCGTAGGCACGTCTGCGAGTAGAACCGAGAGAGTATTTACCTTTTTACAGCTTTCGCAGTAATATGTTTCTGTTATGGCTCCTCTACATGATGGGCCAACGCCGGCCACTCCAAGGGACGCATTTATGCGTTAGAGGGAGCAAGTGATATTGCTATCTCATTCTACCGCATTGCTGCGTCCTTTGGAGTGGCCGGCGTTGGCCCATCGCGTAGAGGAGCTATTAGGTCGTGGACTGGACGCGAACCGGTGTTCGCGCCGCTTTTTTCCTAGTGGCACGATCAAAATGTATAGGCTGTAACTTGTTGCGCCGCATGCGACCAGTCTGCGGTCTTAAAAGTCGGGTCGAGGAGGAGTCGTGGACGGTCAGCGGCAATAGTTGCTTAGAGGGTAAAGTGTTCAAAATGATCTTGACGCAACTTTATTGTTAGGGGGATAAGAGCGCGTCAAGGTAATTTTGAACACCTCGCCCGCTTAGCAACTTCTGCTGCCGACTGGACAATAATAGTACATTATTGTCGAGGCTCGGAAGTAGCTACTTGCAGGCTGAGGATTCGTTTTAAACGGACGACCTTGGGAGTCCGTTTAATTGAATCCGAAGCCAGCAAGTAGCCTTCCTGCCGAGTCATATATAGTGCTTTTCTCAAAAATGGTGCAAGAAATATAAATATCATAGAAATATTTTACAAAAACAACGTTCTTACGTATATATTTTCACAGAAAAAAGCCCTTGCCGCCTTTTTATTTTTTTAATAAAAAAAATAGAAGTGTATTTTTCTGCCGAAAATACCCCAACCTATTTGAGACAACTAAATAGTCGCGGTACTAATCATCTGTTTGGCTGTTTAATGGGCCTGTGCCGTCATTTGATATGGCCATTTCAACTTTTAAAAAGTTTGGAACTCGACAAATAATGGAATTTGTATGCAACATTGCAGTCCCAAAATCGAGACTGCAATGTTTTTAACTTTTTAATTTTTGACTGACCATAAACTACGCGCTTCGCGACCATATTTTTAAACGGCAAAGTCGACTTTGCCGTCCATTTTTGAGAAAAAGCTTATACATACCCGGGCGGGAGTTGGGCATGTCGTCGAAGTTGCGCCGGGGCGGGGCTCCCGGGGCGCCGACGCCGCCGACGCCGCCGGGGCCGGGGCCGGGGCGGCCGGCGGGCGCGGGGCGCGCGCCCATGCGGCCCCAGTCCTGCGCGGGCGCGCGCGGCTCCTCGCTGGGCCCGCGCGAGCCGCGCGACTCGGCGCGCACGTCGCCGCCCCACCGCTCGTTGCCGCCGCCGCCGCCTCCGCCGCGCTCGCGATCTGCGAAACGTTACGATTTACATTCCTCCGTTGACCGACAGCCAGTCAAAAGGGCCTACTTGGGTCGACCGACGGGGCACCGTCCTGTTGGTCGTCCTAAATACCGTTGGGCAGATAGAGTGGAGGCAGATCTCCGTGAGCTCGACGTCGGCGAAAGCTGGCGGGATACCGCTCTGGACCGATCAAAGTGGCGAGCTCTTGTGTTGGAGGCCAAGACTCATTTTGGGTCACCGCGCCAACCAAGTAAGTAAGTAGTAAGTTGACCGACGACCCTGGTTAAATTCTAGGAACTTTCCGGTCATCCGCCTGGCTTGTGGGTGGGGTTGCCGTCCGTTACGATTTTCCCTAAATTGTTAGGATTTTTAATCCTCCGTCGGGGTTGCGGGGGAACTTGACGAGTGTCAGGGATTAAGATTATGCTGGAGCTGCAGCTTGTGGTGGCGACCTAACCCTTATCTTGGCATTGTAACACCCGTGATACATGGAACTTTAAAAAAATCTAACAGGTTCACTTTATTACCTAACACAGTAATTCTGCCATCAATATGTCGAGCTACCCTCCTTTCTTATAGAAAAAAATAATGGACACATGTGTCATTGTAAATTAAATAGTAATAATCAACATGGCGCTACGGAAACAACCGATTTCGGTTCGCACTGGAAGTTTTGCGTTTATTTCTTAGATTAGTATATATTTTTCCATAGTCTATATTTTGATGCATTTACTATCTGTTAATGCATAAATATTTACAACGCGTTCGAATTTAAAAACATTTAATACACAGAACCTTACATGAAACTATTATGTATTATATTTGATACATTGCCAAGAACTCAGAAATGTACATATCGAAAGGATTGTATTACATTTTAATACATTACTAAGTTGTCGTGCAAATAGTTTTACATGTTTTTTTTAATTTTTTTATATTTGTGGGGTTATAAAACATGTTTCAAGTATTTAATATCAGTTGTCGTATTATTTAGTTATTGAACTTTGATTTTTTTTAAGTAGTAGGTGTTAATAACTGTTTATTCGTACGCTGTAGCATTATTGCTACGCCGTAGCCCGTAGCACGGAAAAAAAGTGTATGGCAAAAAATGCCCCCAAAGTAAAAAAAACATTGACTTTAATTTTTTTTTTCATATTTTACTCAACTTTTTGCTGACGGCTTTTTTGAAAATTTACGGGATCAAATTTTCCGCCCATGTGATCAGGTATTCGTAGATACAATTTATTTTTACAGATGTAACAGTCATCTGATGCTTTAGATTGCGTTTAATAAGGAATAAATGATAATTTCTGTTGCATTACATGTCTTATTTTTATTAAAATCCACATTTTTCTTCTAAAAAGTAGTTAAGATATTTTGAGCCTTGCCAAGATAAGGGTTAAGGGGCTAGCGGCTACCTAGTGACTTGAGAGAGACGGCGAAAAAGACAGCTCAGTAAAATTAAAAATCTTCGAGATACAGAGGTCTAACTAAAGAGAAATGATTTTTAAAGAAATAACCGTCCAGAATATGTCAAGATTTTATAAGATCCAGACTAAGATCTCTAGACTTTATCACCCTACGCTTGATTGGCGTGGCGGGATGGCGAGAGATACAAAATGCATACAACACCTTTTACAATACATTTTTAATGTACCTGACCGATAAAAAATCTCATAAATTTTCTTAGCCGCACTGCCAGAAAACCGTCGATACCTACATCATTTCTTATGTGTAACCTGTTTGGAAAAATAAACCACTGTGTCAACTGTACGTTGTAAGGTTTACCTATATTTATACACTACGAATAAAGAAAAAACCGGCCAAGTCGGACTCGCGCACCAAGGGTTCCGTACCATAATGCAAAAAAAAAACGGAAAAAAAACGCAAAAAAAAACGGTCACCCATCCAAGTACTGACCACGCCCGACGTTGCTTAACTTTAGTCAAAAATCACGTTTGTTGTATGGGAGCCCCATTTAAATCTTTATTTTATTCTGTTTTTAGTATTTGTTGTTATAGCGGCAACAGAAATACATCATCTGTGAAAATTTCAACTGTCTAGCTATCACGGTTCGTGAGATACAGCCTGGTGACAGACAGACGGACGGACGGCCGGACAGCGAAGTCTTAGTAATATTTTACCCTTTGGGTACGGAACCCTAAAAATAAAATATTATATATTTAATAAATAAATCAATCAAATAGCCCACTAATTGATTTCCTTCCACAAAAAAAAAATTGCTCCAAATGTGCTTACAAAAAACTGAGATATTCCTAACGGACAGGCAGAGTATGACATAAGAAAGTACGGCACGGTATATGGCTTAAGTATAAATTGCATATTTGGCTACGGAACCCTAAGAATGAAAGGTTGCATCCACACAGTGTAAAACAACATAAGAACCCACACAAATGCTTGAGGAAATATTAAAAATCAATAGTCTGAGAGTGAATGTCTAATGACGTAATCCACATCATTATTTGAGGAAAGAAAACATAAAAGTTGAGCATGGTAGATATAATAATAATAGGAACCATATGATTCGTGACCTTCTCTCCCACAGTGTAAAAAGTAACAGTGGACCGACGCATTTGATGTGTGTGTAAATGCCGAGACCGCACAACAACACAGTAGGGTTCTCACAGACTTTTTTACACAACGCCCAAGACCCACCAGTTTGTGGTATACCAATACCACAAACTAGGAGGGTTAAATTTATGAATACATATCTCTGTTTTATGTAAGCACATTTGAAGCTAAAAAAATATATTTTTAATGGAAGGAGATCAATTAGTGAGCCATTCATTTATTTATAAGACACGCCAGCCCGTAAGTAGTACCGAGCTACTCACAATGGCGATGTACGCAGCTCGGGTGCGCGCAATAGGGTATTTTCCTATTAGTCAAATCAGTTACTATTTTAGAACTGTCAGAACGATTTGATAATATGGAATTTATATGAAACATTACATCGTGACGTCACGATCAATTCACTTACTTTTTATACTTCTATCCGATTTATTAAATAGAACTTGTGTTTAAAAATAACTTTTATATGTGTTTTTCTAATAATTATCTGGTGCTTTATTTCATGCATGGTGTAAAATAATTTATTTTAAATACAGTATAATACCCTATTCTTCTCATAATTCTAGAGCTGCACTCACCTATATTTGTTTACAAGCGAGTCGTAAAATAATCACCTCTATTGGATACGTGATTTTTAGGGTTCCGTACCCAAAGGATAAAACGGGACCCTATTACTAAGACTTCGCTGTCCGTCCGTCCGTCTGTCACCAGGCTGTATCTCACGAACCGTGATAGCTAGACAGTTAAAATTTTCACAGTGATGTATTTCTGTTGCCGCTATAACAACAAATACTAAAAACAGAATAAAATGAAGATTTAAATGGGGCTCCCATACAACAAACGTGATTTTTGACCAAAGTTAAGCAACGTCGGGAGTGGTCAGTACTTGGATGGGTGACCGTTTTTTTTTTGCTTATTTTTTGTTTCTTTTACATTATGGTACGGAACCCTTCGTGCGCGAGTCCGACTCGCACTTGCCCGGTTTTTTCCTATTGGTTTCATCCCTAAATTTAATTATTAAACATACAAACCTTATATTATTATGATATTAGAATATATGAAATTAGTAGTTACAAACTATACTATACAATTCAACACGCACACAACACACAATAATGCATGAAAGAAAAAGCTCAGCATACTCACATACATAGTTACATTGTCACATTGTCAGTGAATGAAATACAATACCAAATGCTCCATTAAAAAAGGCGACCCTTCTATGGGGGTTGCATAATAATAAAAGAAACAGGATATCCTGATATTAAACCTTGTCTTTCTGTTATATCCCATAATATATTAATATGACATTTAAATTGACCAATTTTGTTGGACCAACCTTTTTCCATTTTATTTTTTTACTTAAGAAGCAAACGAGCAGACGAATCGCCCGATGGGAAGCAATTACCGCCGCTCATGGACACCGTTGCCGGCCTTTAAGATGGCAGTATGCACTATTCTTGAATGTGTCCTGCCGAGTTTGTTGCCGGTCCCATATTGGGATACCCTCCTTCAATTGAGGGGGGACTTAAATCTTCTCGAGGCAGAGGTGTAGGGTTGGAGCCGGTGTAGCTTTATTTGACGTTCATAAGCGCGTTGTAATATGCCTACTTGAATAATAAACTATCTTTATCTTTAAGGCCGCGTCTGTCTGTTTGTATGTTCGCGATAAACTCTAAAACTTTTCATGCTGTTTTCACCTATCTATATAGATAGGTGAATTCTTGAGGAAGGTTTAGGTGTATAATTTGTGAACCCGTGCGAAGCCGGGGCTGGTCGCTAGTTATAGTATAAAATTTAATCAAAAGCAGGATGACTGAATAGAAAATTGGCCAATGACACTTTCATTTTAGTATATGGGTTATGAAAAAAAAATCACAGCTTACATTAGTATTTCCCAATCATTCGTACATATGTATATGTGTGTGCCATGTGATTCACCAACAATATAAGTGATATAGAAATGTACACTCAATGGATAAAAGCAAGCAAATGATGTGAATGTGACATGTTCTTTTAATAATTAATGTACAGTGAAACTGGACATACAATGAAATTCAAACAAATGTATGCTTTAGAGTTAAGGGGCTAGAGCATAAATTTATATCACAATTTTAATAAAACTAGTTATCAGAACTGAGTAATAGGTACTATAGTTCGTTTTTTTTTAGCATTAGAAAGAACTTGCAAGAAGGTAAGCGATCTTGACATGTCTTTTAATTGAAAAACGCTTTTTAAAATTCAATAACTATTACTTATGAAAGCAGAAGAATATAAATGATCGTATTAGATTCATAACTGTTACATATTTGCTGTAACTTATTTTTAAAATGTGTTTTTTAATTAAAAGACACATCAAGATTGTTTAAACCTTGTTTCTAATGCTAAAAAAACGAACTATAGTCTTTTTTACTTTAACCCCTCAAGTCTCACACACAGATATTATACAGTAGAAAGTTTTAATTAATGACCCATTTTGTAGTCATCTCATCTGCAATAACATGTTACTCTTCAAAGGCCGCAAAAATATGTGACGGGCTCTTATGGCTCTACAAATAAGATTGTTTCAGATATTTTTGCAGCCTTCGTTGTGTTGTATATTATTGCAGGTGACTGTACTGAACGGTGCGAGGTCTCTAGCGACTTTCATATTGATTGTCACCGTGACAAGGTGCAGAATGGGTCACAAATTAATACTTTCGACCATACAATGTCAAAATAGGTTTGACTTTTCGCTGGCCCAATATTACAGGGTTCTATGTTTCACTTTTATTGAACTGAAATTTGAACATTGTCATAGTGACATTAAGTTGAATTTCAACTCTCTTGAAAATGTTGCATAGAACCCTGTAATATTGGGCCAGCGTTTTGATACTAGAGAGATCATATTATGTCTGTGGAACTTAATAGATTTCAATTTATCTGAATTAAATAATGTCAGGGTCTCTCTCCTTAACTTCTTACAGGTAGTTTGTATTCCTGTTATTTCATTTATTTAAAATAAATTTTCATGGTATGTCCATAGCGGTGGTTAGTAGCGGATGTTACCATGAGGGAACCCTCCACCCTGGTGGCGGGGCGGGCGGCGCTCGGCGTCGAAGTGGTCGTACGTACCGCGGCCGCCGCCGCCGCCGCCGTCCCGGCGGAACCCGTCCCGGCCGCCGCCGCCACCGTCGCGTCCGCGGCCGCCGTCCCGCCGCCCGCGGTCGAAACCGCCCCCTCTGCAAATAAATGCAATCAATTTGTGTTAAATCAAAATTTCATTTCATTTATTCAGTCACAATGAAAATATCTGTATTTATCATATCTGTATTTATAAAGGTATACAAATTAAAACACATTGCAGTGAAGCCCACATTACTCACATTAGGCATAAAATAAATAGATACTTCACATGGTAGCAAACAGGCGTAGCGCTCGTGGGTCACGATAAGCTACAATAGCGTAGGGTCTGTGTATGTACTGACTTAAATAAGAACATCTTGTAATAATACCATGGCTGCAATAAATGATTATGACTATGATTATTTTCCTACTATACTTCGTTTTTTTTAGCATTAGAAATTAGGTAAACAATCTTGGTGTGTCTTTTAATTGAAAAACACATTTTAAAAATAAGTTGCGGCAAATATGTAACAATTATGAATCTAATACGATCATTTATATTCTTCTGCTTTCATAAGTAATAGTTATTGATTTTTAAAAAGCGTTATTCAATTAAAAGACATGCCAAGATCGCTTACCTTCTTGTAATTTCTTTCTAATGCTAAAAAAACGAACTGTAGTCAAATCATTTTTTTGAACTGTCAAAACAATTTACTAATATGGAATTTATATGAAACATTACACAATAACGTCACGGTCAACTCGCCTACTTTTTATATTTCTATCTGATTTATTAAATATAACTGCTATCTATGTTTTTCTAATAATGGTGCTTTATTAAATGCATGGTGTGTAGTAATTTATTTTAAATACAGTCAAATACCCTATTAAGTGCTGGCAACAGTAGAGTTGTCACATTCCGATTGTAGGTTTTCATACAAATGAATGTTTTGCTGTTATGACAGTCTAGGCAACCTATACACGGTGTAACATGAGTAAACCGAATAATTTTAACAGCGTATTCCTGATCATATTTAGAGACAAAAATGTCCTATAAACTTTTTTGAAATTCGCCTAGTTTCAGAGATATTATTAATTAAAATAAAAACAAGTTTTTATTATTACTTAGTGTAAAAGGCCTTTTTGATGGTGATGTTGCTGCTATGGGACATAGTCTAAATATCCTTATTGATAGATGTCAAAAAGTGACAAGTAACACTTTGCAAAAAGTAGATTCTACGAAAAAAAAAAATGTTAAAATCAATTTTAAGTGTTTTATGTACAAATACATTCAAAAAATTGAAAAAAAAACAAAAAAAAATTTTTTTTGGCGAAATTGACCTAAACTCATATTACATTTTTTACTTCTTTTGACCTCAGAAATGCGTGGTTAAAATTATTCGGTTTCCTCATGTTACGCCGTGTATATATTTACTTTACACAGATATTTTTCTAATTTCAGCTTTTTTTGGGTGGCAGATAAAACGACATGACATATTGTTGGCTGAGAATATTTGTGAGAAAATCGTTTTTTAATGATTCCTAAAACACAAATTAAATAACAAATCAGTTCAAAAATAGGGCCACTAGGGGAGAGAGGAGAGTTATGCTATTTATTAAGCAAGGTCATGCGGTCAGGGTCTGTCTTTTAAGAAAGTAGGCAACTTAAGACTAGTGTCTAAGTTGCTGTTGTAGTAGTAGGATTATTATCCTGCCTACCTCATTATCATTAAAATATGTTAAATAGCACAATTAGAAGTATTTAATGAGGTATTATTAAGCTATTAGGCAATTTGTATGCACTGAAAATATTATATTTTTATTGTCATATCAGTTTTACTCACAGCTTGGTCCCAAAATAAACTACAACTATAGTTACTTATCTAACTTTAGACATTGGTGCTGACTTACCGGTCATTCCGTTTTTCTTCTGCCACATCAATTTTTATGTAATTTCCGTCCACATTGAGAAGACCGTTCATTTCAATGGCTTTGATCAAGTCATCAAGATATTCAAATTCTACATAGCAGAACCCTTTGAATCTGTCTGTTTCTTTGTCCATCACCAATCGCACATTTTTAATGGATAGATTCTGGAACAGAAAAAATAGTATGTCAGTCAATGTTTAAAAACATTTACTTCATAACAGATATTTTATGTTTCATAGACGTAAACAATTAAAGTCTACTAGACAACACAATGAAGAATTTACATTATAACATTATACAATTAAGAAGCTTACAGCTTAATTAAGTAAATATTGCCAGGATAACCAATAGTTCATGAGACTGTCGGGACTGTCAATAAAGTACAATATGTATAAAGACAGCTTTTTCAATAATTGTTTATAATATTATCTACAAAATGTTGAGAAAATGTTGTCATGTTTAGACAAGAAGATATTTGTAGTGAAACACTGAACTAAATTTTGTCCATTAGTTATGTATTCTTTATTTTTTATTTACTTTTCGTCTTAGGTTAGGTATTTTTATGATATGAATATAAAAGTATTTATTAATAAATTTACTAAACAACACAATAACATATTTATTATTAAAGTAACATTTATCATCACGGTAAACAATATTGGAGTTCAAGTAAGAATATTAGTAATTCATTTCATGGTACGTAAAGGTACTTACGGGAAAAATTCTGTTAATATCTCCTTGAATGATATCACCGGGTAAGTTTCCGACGTATGCCTTGTATGGTGGCTCGGTGGGAAGCGGGCGCCCGCCCGCTGTTCTTCGGCCTCCGCCGAAGTCCCTAAAGTCGCCAACATAACCAAGGAATATTATAACCTATAAAATTGTATAACACGCACTCCTTTTAACACAATAATATCAGACATGATCTTCACTGTTATTAACGAGACAATGATACCGTTTAAATTCACATATTCACTCTAAAAACCGTAATTTCAGAATATGTTATCGCATTGCCAAAACACGGGAATTTGCTGATAGGAACGGTGAAGCGCCGCAATAATAGGGAAATCCATTTGCAGAAAGGTAAGATAGATATAAAATAGTGTTCTAAAAGGCCTATTGAATAATATTTTTGACTTTATACCTAGGATTTCCATCGTCGAAACCACTGCGACCTGCCATGTTTAGAAACATGGAACACTGAGCGCGCGCGCATCAATTTCTAGAGGAGCAGCCATTACTTTTTTTCAAGTAACAACATTTTAATTGAATTTACACCAAAATGTAATAAAAAGCATGCTTAAATTGAGAAACAAGTATATTTGGAATCACCTAGAAAAAATTAGTTATTAAAAGGAAGTTTAAAAATGGTACCATACTTCACGATCGATATTGGTTTGTTGGATTCGAGCGATCCGAGGGTGTAAAAACAGTTTAAATTCATAGACAAAGTATCTTGACAGTCCAAAACTCATTCATATTCCGTAGCACGTGAATTCGAACGGTACACATTTGACATCTGTCAATTTCAGTAAACGTCAAGTTCTCCGACTCACATGTGGATTCGATGTGCGTCTTTCCGTAAGCATGGAAATAATACAAGTTTAATAAAATGGGTGAAGAAATGGAAGTGGATGCTGTAAAGCCTACTAAAGATGTGAAAGTTACTTCTTCAGTACTGGATGCATTTGATTTGCTCAAAGCTTCAGATAAAGATGCCAAGCTTAACGGTGGCGCTAAAATAATTTCACGACTACAACAAGGCGGCGAGGAGGTTAGTTTTGATCATTATCTTTAGGAATAAAATTAGAGAAACATAAAAAAATAAATTATATTCTTTTTAGGTTTAATATATAGTATAAATTGTTACGTATCCGCTGATATCATATTTATTTCTATCATACTTTTATTAAGAAAAGTTTAAGTTTAATATATTAGTAATTGAATGTAGTTTGTTAAAAAAAATTAAAATAGATATTATATTGAGGAATGCTATGACCTAACCCCCTGCCAAAATAGACATACCGTCCGGTGACAAGCAAAAGTCACTAACTAACACCATTGAAATTATTGGACAATAAACTGTGTTACATGTGTAATAATAAAGTGCATTGTTACTTTAATTTTTTGATAGTACTTAGTGACTTTTGCTTGTCACCCTTCATTACTATGTAATAACATTTGATTCTAGATTGACTTACTTTTTTTTTTTGGAATTTAAACATGTATCCAAAAGATTTCTTCATTGATTTTGATTACCTCTTGCTGAAGTACTCAAAGCTAAAGCAGTACATAAAATTATATTTGACAATATTCTTTCAGAATGGAAAGGAGCTTGGGTATGTTTTAAAAAGGCTAGTCAGAAGTTTGGGTGCCAATGTCCCGGAGATTCGAACAGGTTACTTCGCCACGTTAGTCACACTCTTGAAGAAGTTTCAAGTAACGGTTGCACAGCTGCTGGGGCTGATCAAGCAGGAGCTGCACCCCAATGGATCTTCTAAAAGTGTAAGTAATTAACCCGTGGAGCACCCTAATATCACATGTGTGATTAACTAACTAACTCCATGCTCTTGTGATACTGGAGCGCTCCACAGGTTAATAAAATGGCATTGTTATGAAGTAGTAGAATATCCTCTAGCCGCCCAGAGACCTATAAAAAGGTCTCCTGTTCCAGTCTAATTTGAACTTTGTGTTGACAAAATAAAACTACATTTTGCTTGGCAAGGTTTGACGTATGGGCGGCTAGAGGTTATGCAAACTTTTAGTAAAATATATAGGGTTCATATTTCACATGAAATAGTTGATTTCTGTATTATTTCTGAATTCTCTTTTCATAATGTGGTGCACAATAAAGAATAGTTACTTAGGGTGGTATTCCACCTGTCCAATGTCATTGCATCTCACTCTCTCATTAAGCAAAATGCGAGATGTGTATACATTGGACAAAGAAATTGGATAGGTGGAAAACATAAACCCCCCCTTACATAAACAAATAAAAACACAATAAATTGAAAACCTCCTTTTTAATTTTGGTTAAACTAATGTTGCCACAATGCAAAATTTTACTATCTACCCTGCATCTTAATTTTTGTCTGTAGTTTCTAGTTTTCAGTCAAATACATAATGGAATACTAATATCATGAGCTTTTATCTTTAAAATAAGAAAAAATATTAATCTGTTTCATCCCTCGTCAAACAAAAGATACCAAACCACGTGACTGAATTCATGCTGCTTATATTTAAATTGGCATGTTGTGGTCTCTTCAGGAAGTTGGTGATGTGGCACTCGGACAAATCCTAGTTTGCTGTGCCATTTTCCGCTCCGGCCACATGCTTAGTTGCTCAGAGGAGGAGCAGAAGGAGATTCTTCAGCTGTTCCTCAAAGCCAGCTCTAAGAAGTCATACCTGGGCACAGCAGCATACTTAATACTACTAGATTTCATTAATGGGGTATGTATATTTAAGTGTCTTTGAATAGCAAAATGCAAACCAGCAGTTATTGTATAAATAATTCACTTAAAGATTATGAGAGAAAAATTAAAGCCTTACAGTAATAGAAACTTCTAGACTTATGTGAACTGGGATATGGACTGTTTTAAGCTTCCAATAATAAGTCTCATGAAACTAACTGTGAATCAATCAAAACTATAATAAAAACTTCCATTTTGAAGTTGCCTTTTTGTACTCAACTGCTTTCAGAGAACATTATTATATTTAATGTATTACTTATATTTATGGCATGTTTGACCAGTTTAAAATCTACAATACCTTTTTTGTGTTGAGTTGTGCCAATGAAATGATTCTTCTGTTCTTAATCTGTTATACTATACATTGGAGTTGTAAATGTATTTTTAATGTAGAACTTTACTATGTTTTCATTTATAGTTGAACGAGGATCAGTTTTCAACAATAGTCTGGCCACACATTAAACAAGAATTCAAGAAAGAACTGAAGGAACACTCCCTGGACTCTCTGTACTTCCTCATGGTGGTCAGCGACAAGTTTCCGGAGAAGGTGAAGCTCCGGAAGCTGCTGGGCGCTACTGAAATACTGTGTGAAGACAACATACATGCTATTTGTGAAAAACTTATGGTAAGTTGATTTTTTAAGATTCTATCTCCACCATGGCAGGTGTGGCTCATTTCGTCGCGTCGCAAGTCGCAACAAGTAGCTACAAGTAAATACCAATTTTGGTGGCTAGCCATAGGCCGCGCGTGGCGCTTGCGCCACCTAGCGGTCATATCTGTCCTATTCGTAACAGACGCATTTTGTTAGAGAGTGAATCTTCTGTACCTAGTACTATTATTTATTCTGTGACCATGATGCGATTGCGTCACCCCTAATGTTTATCTGATTTAATGAACCATGTATATTGCCTTTTTTTTCTGAATATAATTGTTTAGTTTTGTTAGATCTACATAGGATACTTTTAGAGTAGTGTCTAACACAAATTCTTTTAAATTTCAGAGTGGCATAGACTACAACTCCCTAAGCCACCCAATATTCAAGGAAATAAGTATAAGAATTGCCCGATCACCCCATCTCGTTCTTTTCTGGACGTCAGGCATCGACAGCCAACTGGTCAAACACAACAGGAACAGAGAATTAGCAGCCGTTAATATGCTCACCACCATTCTCAACAACTTGAAAGATAATGTTGAAGTCATCCCAGAGTTGATCAGTAAGAACTTTTTCAAACTGTTTATGGACTGGTTCAAAGGCCTGCAAACTGCCAGCAAGATCAGGAACAAACGAGAAAATGAAGATGACCATAAAATTATGATCAAAAAAGAAAAAGAATTGCTCAATGCTCTAAACAAAGCCCTAAAATCTGAAAAAGTTGTCAGCAAAGTCCGAGTAGAAGTGCTAAAGAAATTGTTGTTTGACCCTGGTGAGTTGAATTTTACTGAAATCACAGGAACGAGTATTGTGAAATCCATCATAGCTGATCTGGATAAAGATGGTGTAAAAAAATTGGCAAAGAAGTTCAAAGGCATACTGTCAAATACGGACAAGTTTGTTAGAGGGGATGTTGAAAGGAACTGGTTTAACAATGAGAGGATGAGAGCTGCGGAGCTTATATCCTACCTCGTAAGCCATGACGCTGTTAAAGACGACACAGACTTTAAACTGACTCACATGAAGTTACTGATGTGCTTTGGTTTCTTCAAGATTAGCAGTGGAGACAATGGTACCGTCAGCAGTGATTTATCAAGTAAGTTCTCGTATTTTTATTGATAACAATCAATGCCTTAATATTTCTCTAGGACAGCCATTCTCAAAGTGTGTTCCGCGGAACCCTAGGGTTCCGCAAAGCCTCTGTTGGTTACTTGTAATAATAAGAAAAAAACCAACTCTTCTATAGGTATATCTGCTCCACAGTGATGAACGAAAATTTTAAATTTGAGGTTCCGTCAAATATTTCGCTTGCCGAAAGGGTTCCGTCATCAAAAAAGTTTGAGAACCGCTGCTCTAGGATACAGTGTCGCCAGAAATTGCTATGCATAAAAACTACTTAAAGTAGCCTGCATAAATTACTAATTGACTTTTGCGTTTTAAGAATATCTTTGTAAGTTTTTGGGGCCCTTGGCCTTGTTTTGCAGAGTAACCTCAGCAGGTCTTACCAGTTCATGTCTAGAGTCAGACCAAGAAAAGTCTGCAGCGGATTGGATAGCCCACGCAGTGGAAGTGTTATTATAAACTTCAAATTTCTGAAATTATGACGTATAAATAACATTTGCACTGCGTAGGCTATCAAATCCGCTGCAGACTTTTCTTGGTCCGACATATCAGTTGTGTTAATTGTTGTATTATCCTCCACAGCCTGCACCAAGTCCTGCTTCTACCGCTGCTTCACGTCCCGGTTCACAAACGTGGACAGCCTGGTGGAGGTCCTATCCTCGCTCACAGACTTCATCAATGGCATCCTGCAGAAGGAACAAGTTCGGACCAAACTCGAGAAACAATTCCCCAAAGAGAATATGGAGTGTTGGGAACTGCTCACTGAAGTTACGGGGAAGATACAAGAGAATGAACCTAAATCTAAAATTGATAAGGTGTTCCTTGTACTATTGTACCAACTGGGTCTGTTCTTATTCTCTGAACCGGACCATGTGAAAATGGCTAGGAGTTCCATTAAAGAATTAAAAAGCTGCTACGACCATTACAGGAAAGGGCAAAAGAAAAACGCAAAGAAAATAAAGGAGGGCAGTTTAGCTGAAGAGGACCCAGAATGGATAGAGGTCTTAATAGAAGTTCTACTATCTATTCTATCCACCGAGTCGAGTGTCCTTAGATCTGTGGTCCAATGTGTGTTTAGACTGCTTTGGGAATACATAACACCTACATCAGTCGGCCAGATTCTCTCTGTATTGGACCCTGACAGTGAAAATAATCCATTAACAGAAGACAGCGAGTCTGAAGACGGTGATGACGACAAAAGTGAATCTGAGGAGGATAATGATGATGATGAGAAAGATAATGACGACGGGGAAGAGAACAGTGACAGTGAGGAGGAGGACGACAAAGTGACGGTTCCTGACCAGCTGAGGATCGCCGTGCAGAAAGCTCTCGGTGCCGCCGCAGACTCAGATGTCGAGAGTGTGGACGCCGATATGATCGATGAAGAAGAGGGCAACAAACTCGACGAGGCCCTCGCCGACGCCTTCAGGCAGTTCAACCAGGGCAAAGGCAAGAAGACCAAAAAAGACCGCAAGGACAAAAAAGCCCTGTCCGATTTTAGAATAAGAGCTCTAGATTTGATCGACATTTACTTAGAAAAGGAGTTGTCTATGGACATCTGCTTGGGAATGATCGCGCCGCTCACGCGCTGTCTGGAGTTCTGCATCCAGGACACTCAGTTCAGCGAGTTAGAGAACAGAGTACGAAAAACAATAAAAACGTTAACAAAAATCCGGAAATTTTCATCCACAGACGGTATCACTATAAACATTTTATGTGACAATTTAAAGTCTATAATTGACAAAGGATCCAGGTCGCATTTCATGTTCCAAGCTGTAGGCGACATTGTAACACAATTCGCTACATTTATTATACACTGCTCTTTAAAAATCGATGGTAATGCCAACGCGAAGAAGTCACCTAAAAAGCAAAAGCATTCCAAATCGCCACTTGTTACAATTTTTTCAGAAGCACTACAAAGTTACTTCCAAAATCGAAACTGTCTTTTGCCGATAATTTTCTTCCATAGCGTTCTGCAAACCGAATGGAACGGGAACTACGAACTGGTGCCCGTTATAGTAGACAACGTATTTAACAACAACGTCAGGCAATTTAGACGAAACGAAGGTCTCGAGCTAATGACAGGTTTCTACCGGTCCCTAAAACGATCCAAGCCATCAGGCCAAGCATTAAACAAACTGAACGATTTGGAAGCAGACTTCCAAAACAAATTAATGGGTACCTTAAAAAGTGATAGTGGGTTCGAAGCTAAGAAGAACTTCTTCAACATACTTAAGAAATTGATAAATATCATGAGATTGTTCCATGAAAGCTGCCATATTCCTTCAAACATAAACTTCAAAACACTATTGGATTTAGTAGGAACTTTTAAAGGTACAGCAAAATGTAAGAGTATAGGTCAGGCTCAAGAGCCCAAACAGAACCAACAGAGCAAGAAGCAGAATACTAAGAAGAAAAAGCGAAAGTTTGAGAAAATGAATGGTCATGCGGAGCCAGCAGGAAAGAAGATGAAAAAGAGCTCTGAAAGTGAATAAGTGTTAACTTTAGTTACAATTTATATTTTTTTCGAATACAATTTTAATAAATCGACATAAGTGCTTATTTCATGCGTACATATTGTCCCCTTCATAGATGTTCTTTATCCAGATTTTTTTATACTTAGGTTTAGGTATAAATTTAATAAGCTGACGAGGTTGCTCAAAGATGAACCATCAGAAATCACAGAAAAATCAGGATTTTGAAAGGTCCTCGACGCTCATGTTACATGGAAAATCATGACTGCTTCCTATAGGAGAAAGAGTGAGGGAAGGCCTAAATGAATAAAGAATATCTCTTTCTAACAAATTTCGTCGATAAAATAGAAATCAATTTTATAAAATGTGGGCCTAAAATTCTTTTAGAAAGTTTTAATGAGTTGCTTTACTTACTATAATTTGAAACAATGCCAATGCACATTGTATTCGACAAAATATGAAAATGAAAATTTTTGTCGCTATGTTGGTGTACATGCCAAACCTTTTTATTTGTTCTAATATCAGATAAATAATTTAAATAAAATAACTAAATATGATGTATAGTTTATCATGTATATTTTACGTTAGTAATATTTTAAGTTGTGAAATACAAAAGAATCTAAATATTTTTATATTCTACTCGCATTCTCAATATTGCGAAACACTTCAATTCAATACTACAATTAATACAATGGCAACATTTGCATCAATTTCACCGGAAACAAGCAACTCATATGTTTCACAACCTGCCCAAAACTCAGCCAGCCATCTTTTGTGAAAAATCATTTTATTTCGTGTCGTCTGGGTAAATTTCGCAATTGTAATTAATGTCAGAGCCACAGTCTTCGCTTTTGTTAAAAAAGCAGCTAGCAGGTATGTCTTTTAAATATTTGAAGAGGCTATTTTTTGCAAGCACACTAGCGTGAGCGTCAGACGACATATTCGTACATTCATTGACCTCCGTGGGTCGAATTTTGAGAATCGTCGTGGGATAAATCACCACAATGTGAACGTATGTAATTACGGCATCGTATTGGTGATTATTTCCCCGAAATATTTTTAATGAAACTCAATATCACGTTAAAAATCAATATCCGTAGTAATGAGTGACGTTCAGTGCCAGTATGAGTAACGTTTTCACTGTTTTTATATTTAGTCCTCGTTCACTGACGATCTCACCTCTTCTCTTATCGCACGCGCAGTTAACAAGACAAAGGATTTGCATTAATAGTCTAGTCAATATAGATAAAGTAATTACGAAAATGCACTAATCATTCCATTGACTGTTTTCAGAACTGAACAAAAATCCGGTAGAAGGTTTTTCTGCTGGATTGATAGACGACAATGACATATACAGATGGGAAGTCCTTATCATCGGTCCACCGGACACCTTATAGTGAGTAACATGTATTGTATTCAATCAGTTAACTTTCTGTAACTCCTTAACACCAGCTAAAATTAAAAGCTATTGTCTTGAGAAGTTAATTCGCATATTTTTGGTGAAATATCCCTTAAATGGGCTTATTAATGATCATATTAGTCTGCTACATAGTATTGATTTACTTTACTGTTGTTTTCAGTGAGGGTGGTTTCTTCAAGGCACACTTACATTTTCCAAAGGAATATCCTCTGAGGCCACCACGGATGAAATTTGTTACTGAAATATGGCATCCAAATAGTAAGTACATGCATTTCTTCTCCGGTTTCTCGATTTATAATTGGGGTTTTGCCATGATTATGCAGCCAAATAATAACCCTTTGTATGGAAAACTCTTGCAGCAGGATTCAATTGAAATTTATGTAATTGGCAGAAAATTAAAAATGCAACAAATCATAAAGTGACTGCCGCATGAACGGATAACTATGAATAATTGTTACTAATCTAATAAAATAAGGAATACTCTTTTAATCTCAGGCATCTTAACCTCCCATCGTCACAATATTACATCACAAAATTCCAAATCTTCTGGGATGCGAGTCAGGTTTAAAATCAATTTCTTGGCAAGAGGCATGTGGATGAAAGGATTATATTAAATAAATAGTATTGAGGGTCCTAAACGGGGGTAAAAATTAGTTTTACCATGACAGTATTATACATGTGTTTCTAAGTAACTGCTCCCATTAATACCTTTCGTACACACCTTTCAACCAAGGAATTCAATGTGAGGATTTTGTTATTGCATTCTCAGAATAATATTTTCTGTGGAATTTGGATACAATAACGGTTATTTTAGCTATTCGCAATGTAGGTAATTACGTAGGCATTTTGATGAGATAATATCTTACTTGTGTCTTGTAATATACCTACAAAATCCCTGACCTGCCATAGTTATCAGACTAATCATTGTCATCTTCCTTGCATGTCCATCAGTGTTTGCTACCACAGGTCATAGGAGCCTGGGATCCGCTTGGCAACTAGTTATCAGACTATTTCTGGTTTATTTTACCTATTTTGTAACAAATTGGACATACCAAGTTAGTAAAAAAACTTATTAGTTATTAATGGTTTTCCAGTAATAATAGATTACTTATTTAATTTCAGTTGAAAAAAATGGTGATGTTTGCATATCAATACTGCACGAGCCAGGCGATGACAAATGGGGTTATGAGAAAGCGTCAGAGCGGTGGCTACCAGTACACACAGTGGAGACTATACTTATCAGCGTCATCTCAATGCTGGCTGACCCCAATGACGAGAGCCCTGCTAATGTAGATGCTGCGGTATGTAAAAACTTTATATAAAATTTATATAGAATTAGTTAGGACAGAATCTATCACAAACCCGAAACTAGGCAACATCATAAGCTATGTGGGTTGCATGATGCAGACTGCCGCCAGCCAACTTTCGACCATCTCATATGTCATGGATAAATAGTATATTATATAATATATATAAATAATAATAGTATATAAAGATAATAGTAGATTTGCAAACTTTTTCATTAGGCTAGTGGTTAGAAAATGTTTGAAGAGAATCATCACATCGTCAGTTTAAGAGTCATAAAACTTGAGTGGTCTAAGCCCTAAGTGGATTAATATTTTGGGTGACTTGGAGAGGCGCTATTGCAAATCCAATTAACTGCGAGCATTAAGCATAAATTTAACATATTATTAATTTATTTTCATAGTTACACAGCTTGTGGTTCAGCCAGACAATCTTTTTAGTTGCTGTTGGTGAATACTTTATTGACATTTGTAGCTATAACATACAATACAGAAAACTGCGTGCGTATGTATGCATATGTTATCTTATATTACCCAATTTTTTAATAATTATTCATTTCAAAAGTTAATTAAGCCCTGCCTTTTTAAATGTCGAAAAAAAAAATGTTAAGCAGTGATGAGTGATAAATAATTATATTATTATAACCCTTTTTTTTTAATAATGATGATCTCAAGTCATTGTAGATTAATTCTTAATTAGTTAGCCAGTTAATTTGGTTAATTCTAATTAGCTATCTCCACACTAGCCAGTTAATTTGGTTAATTCTAATTAGCTATCTCCACACTCGTGTACTATCTGCGATATGTTATTCACAATTATCTCAAGACTCATTTTAAGTCACTCAAAACACAGGCTTTGCATTCACAATTGCCTGAATTGTTTCGGATTTGTCTTATTTACTGTATCAAATGTTTTATATCCACAGAAAGAATGGCGAGAGCGATATTCGGATTTCAAAAAGAAAGTTGCCAGATGTGTTAGGAAAAGTCAAGAAGATTGCTTTTAGGAAAGGACGGGCAGTAGTAGTTGGCATACTGTATGTTGGAAAAGGGCCCTATGACACTACAGTACCGCCATGAGACAGCCACCCACACACCCGCAGGCGCCATGCCGACACGACACGCCGACACACAACCCATACAACACAAGTAGAACCGCGCTCATTCTGCTTCTCTTTACAGAAAGAATGGAGAGAATCATATTCGGAGTTTAAAAGAAAAGTAGCACAGTGTGTAAGAAAGAGTCAAGAGGATTGTTCCTAAAGAAACAGTGCCCTTTTTCATTGATTTAGTTGGATAGAGTGAGTGTTTGGTGACGCACTAGGACAATGTGGGCTCGTGCCGCCCCAGCCCCCACACCCGGGCCAGAGACAATATTGAAATTGATTTAAAATAAATACTTATTGTAATTAAATGGTATTGTAATTACGGTAAAGTTGCCACATCAAATAATAAATTTAAATAGAATTTGAAGTCTTTTTCATCTTTTTTAAGACATGTTAGCTAGCTATTATTATTATAATAAAATGTGTATTGTAATTTTTGATAGAAAAAACAAATCTGCATTTTGTTCTTTTACTTCCATATACTTTGTTGATCTCTGTATAGTAGAAACCAAATGTGAAGTGATTTAACAAGATTTATTTATTGTGTTGTACTACATCTCACATACAATCATAACCGACTGTAACAAAACTTGTAGCATTTTATCAAAACTGAAATATTAAAAAAAATGCAAAAGCTACTTTCGATATTTCAATTTAACTATCCATTATACTTAGTCCAGCCAGCAAATGAATTTAGGAAATTTGATATACCTAGCTAAAGCTTCTGTTAGTGGTAAATTTAACACCTATTTATATTTTTTTCTATACTGTAAAATTACCAAATGTATTGATTCTGCTCTGTCTAATTGTATATACATGAACATAAATTGTTATATCACTTATATCCAACGGAAAACTTAATACTGGGATATAATCGTACGTACATACAAAGCTGCCTATAAAAATGTTCAAGTAATAAATTGTCATTGTATATTACGGGTACTATCAGCCGCAAAAGTGTATGGCGACTTTATCAATGAATTCATAATTCCTTTTCGTAGCTCACTGTACAAATTAGTAGTAATTGCATTTGGGAATTTTTCAGTCGATACCTACACGCTCGAAGGACCTGAATAAAATGAAATCAGGGGCCGTGTGGCATAATAAAAATAAACTGCAACTAATATTACAAGCGGAACTCCTTTTCTAATAAGTGAAATTAGAAAAAGAGTTCCGCTTGTAATATTAGTTGTAGTTTATGCAACAAGGCCCTGGTTCAGTTTGGTCACATCAAAACAGGGACCGAATACCGGTATATTTTTCATACAAATTAACCGGTATTCAATTTCGGTATCTTGGTTGTTTATGTATATTTTTGCATTTAATTTAGCTAATCTGATCAATCATAATTCTTACCTAAATACTTAATATCAAAGAAATAATTTGAAAACTATGAGATATTTAGATTTTTAGTTACACCGGTAACGGTCCCTGCTTCAAACCGAATAAATCTTACCAAGTCATCTAAAATGCGTGTGTAGTAATAAGTTGAATAGTACTACTGATTTCTACCGATTGCATATGTTCCTGAAGTCCACCAAGGCTATTTATGCAAGGAATTTCTCTGAGGCGCAGTTTCTCGATAGGATTAGTTATACATGGTGTGTACGTCTCCGAGAAAATCTTTGTGTAATTGGTCTAAGCTTTGATTTTGGTGTCTACTCTAAGGTGGAACATAGCAATCTTGCATACCGCTTGGAACGTGTGTACAATATTTTTACCTGTGTATGTATATTTTTTACTATAAAATATTAATGCAGTAAATATGCGATATTTCATTTTTACACCACCTATACATAATTATTTATTTAAACCCCAGGGTAAATAAAACTTGTGAAATAAAAAAAATAGAACAAAAGCAATCGTAACAAAGCATTACACTTGCAGAACAGAAGAGTTAGCGAGGGTTCAAGGCATGGTTTGGGTTATTCCCACTAGTTACCACTAAGTTTTTACCAGTGGTAACTACTGGGAATTTTTTTCCCACCTTTTACCACTGGTAACTACTGGGAATAAAAATTCCCAGTAGTTACCACCAACTCGGGTTAGTGGTAACTACTGGGAATTTTTATTCCCAGTAGTTACCACCAAAACTTTGTTAGTGTTAAATACTAATAAAAACAGTAGGTATGAATAGTATAAATAGAGTTATTTTGAATTACCTAATAAAATCACTTGAAAAATCATCTAAATGGATTATTAAAATTATCCTTTAGTACATATATCATAGTTTTTGTACTAGTACCGGTTAAACTGTTTCAATATTTTTGGTCACTTTTAAGGGAGTTTACTAAAACACTAATCGACTTATAATTATATATTAAATAACTCTATTTATTTATACTACACGATTTATAGTGTTTTTATTAGTATTTAACTCTAACAAAATTTTGGTGGTAACTACTGGGAATAAAAATTCCCAGTAGTTACCACTAAACCGAGTTGGTGGTAACTACTGGGAATTTATATTCCCAGTAGTTACCAGTGGTAAAAGGTGGGAATTTATATTCCCAGTAGTTACCAGTGGTAAAAGGTGGGAAAAAAATTCCCAGTAGTTACCACTGGTAACAACTTGGTGGTAACTAGTGGGAATAACCCCATGGTTTTGACAACCCGAGTTAAGTACTTACCAAATAATTCTTGTGAAAAAATATGCGCGGAGGATAGATATTCGGTCCTTAAAAGGGTCTTAATAGGGTTGGCAACGCGCATGTGATACCCCTGAAATTGCTAGTGTCCACTGCTAGACACCAGTGGCCCATTTTATAAAGCTACAAGTTACAATTTACAAGCGGAAGTCTCTTTCTAACCCTATGTGTTAGAACGTGACTTCCGCTTCTAAATTGTAACTTGTAGCTTTATAAAATAGGCCACAGGCAGGTCGTACAGTCAACGGTAAAAATATGGGTGTACAAATCATTTCAAAAATATGTCCCATAACTCTTATGTCAGTGAATTAAGAACTATGGGACATATTTTTGAGTAAGTTGTCTACACCCATATTTTTACCGTTGACTGTACGTCGATAGCTACCAACGTGGTATAATAATAATACAATTTAAATAGAGATAATTTAATATGGGTTTACAATAACTTAAACAAATAACAGATAAATCACAGTCACGACTCAGGATCCGAGTCCTCAGCCAATACGGTGCCTTGTAAAGAAGTAATATCTATAGTTTGTTCAAAACACCTTTTGAACACTTTCCGCACAAATGCTACTGCTGTAGGCGAGGGTGGAATAACATCACAGTCCATATTATCTACCTGGTTGTTATTTATTATACTGTTTTCTTTGGCTGCATTCAATTCTGCATGCTCTTCAGGAATGTCAATAAAATTGAAAAGATGCGAGTCTTCCTCTAAACATTTGGATATGTCAGTATTAGATTTAGTTAAATTTGGTTTCTTTCGAGCTGATCCGTGACTTGTGTTCACGTCTTTTCTTTTGGTTCTCTCTGTGCGTGTGGTGTTCTGAGTAGTAGTTTGAGAGCCACTGTCAGCCTTGGAGGTGGCAAGAACGAAATGCGCCTCAAATGTAGCGCCATTATGGACAATGAACACAACTGGTCGGCCAGTAGTTTCAAAATGTATTTGGATTGGCAAATTTAAAGCTTCAGCAAAGGCTAGCAATGCTTTAAATTCTTTTAAAGTAAATGTGATCATTGTGTCTGCTCCTATGGTGTAACTATCGAATTCTGCAGGTTTTAACATAACTTGTGTCCGAATCACTTTGGTAAGGTCTCCAACAGTGTCTATATAGTTACGGAGAAGCATATTCTGTGGAGTTACTTCTAGAGTTACTTGGTCATCTGAATTTTGGAAATTACTTAATGCTTCAGAGAGTATTTTCTGCGGAGATGTTATTCTGAAATGTTACAAGGTTAATATGAGTAAGAGACTAGAACAAAACATAAACATGTATGGACCAAAACATCTAGTTTTAAGGAAGGTTTCTTCATCAACTTCTTTTTTATGCTGTTACTTCTGTCATTCACAAACCTATTAAAAACATCTCTAATTTGGTACATGGTGGGAAGAAGTTTAGAACTCAAGATATAAAATCAAAGAAATTTGAACTTAACATAGAAATACATAAGGTTCCAATTTATTCCATATTCCAGCCAGTCATCAACTCTTCCCGCCATACGTAATTATCCAAAATGTAATCATTTAAATTACATTACATATCAATCTATGGATTTGGCAGAAAAAATTGAAGAAATTTGAACCTTATGTCATTTCACTTTAAGTTGAAATTCCTTCAGTAAAATATCTCGAGTTATCAACTTCTTCCCGCCGTGTACAGATTTGTTCCTTGAAATTTAGGGTTGCTTGCAACAAAGCATCTGGCAACACTCAAATGTTTGCTGATTATTTGTGTGGTTGTTACCTGTTTGGAACTAAATCCTTAGTGTACACTGCTTGCATTGCCTTACAGTCTAATATTGAGACGAAATGGGTCTTGACAATCCCATGCTTGCATCTCAGCTGAAAAATCAGCTTACACGACTCCGGGTCCAGTTTAATCTCTAAGTTCTCTACTTGCTTGTCCATATGAGTTGGGGATTTAAACGTGTGTAAGGCAGATTTCATTGAGATTTTACACTTCAGTCCCTCATTATCTTCAGTAGAGTAGTAATTGTAGTTAAAATACGAAAAGAAGTTTTTGTTGAACTTCACAACAGCGTACGCAGATTCAGCTGCGTTTAGTGTCCTTAGCATCACACAGTCCGCAAGTGATTCAAGGTAGAGTTCGTCTCCAAATCTTGCTAAAGCATGAACAGTCCTCCCTAAAACTAAATACAAATTTCACTTTAGAATGAAATGAGAATTTTTAACGATTTTGGTAGACTTTTAATACAAATTACTGACCTTTTACATTTGGCCCTGGTACGTGACATTTCATCGTGTTTTTTGTTGTCTATTTACATTCATAAATTGAAAAATATTCGCGAAATTATAATATTCCGCGGTAAACAGTGGTAAATTTTTTTGACAGTTCCATTTTTTTTAAAGTAAGTTTAACTAAGAATATTTAAGTCAATGACAAAACCGTTGATCATTGTTATGTTATGACTTTACCATCGTCATAAACGTCTCAGGAAACGCGTCTGTCATGGGCAAAAGCACTACCGCGAAATTCAAAATTCGTTATCTGCCTCTCTATTGCTCGAATAGACAAGAGTTTCGATTATCGATTTTCGCGGTATGATCACTTGCGCATCCACATGCTAACAATTAGTTTAAGGTATTCATTGAGAAACCCACGTAGTGTATTGTTTATAAAACGTTGACCAGTATAGTATCGCTACTCAAATGACTGTCTTTAACACATTGCAAAACGTGTTTACTGTTTACATTAGTATTTAGCACTATATGTACCAGCGTATAGTAACAAAAACTGCATTGTCATCATGAGAGTGGAATATTACGTCCGCTGCTAGACAAATGAAGCCCTCAAAGATTTTCACAAAATTACGACACAACAACCGGTTTTACTTTGTATTCATCCAAACTATAGTCTGTCAAACAACTTTATCAGTAGAAAAAGGCGCGAAATTCAAATTTTCTACGGGGCGATAACCCTTCACGCCGCTTTTTTCTACTGACGGAAATGGCTATGACAGACTATAAGTACCTATATATATGTATTGTCAGGCAAATAAACCAAATATCTCGCAATACAAAATTTATTCATATTCATTGATTCTTAATAAAATATGCTTTAAACGCAGGGTCATCTTTTAGGAACTCGAAGTTCTCAATGGTGGTGTTTGAGAGATGCCAGGCTGCCAGCAGGTGGCAGGCGCCCGGCGGGTCGGCGTCGCAGTACTCGCGGGGTACTCGCGCCGCGGCGCCGGGGTAGTACACGTACTCGGAGAGTACCCGGACTCCGCATTCTACGACGTTCTCTTCCAAGCTTCGCACTACACCTGTAAATTTATAATACCTCAGGTACGTACAATAAGTGGGTCGCTAGTCGCTACCTAAACTTATAGGGGCTAAATTTGCAATTGTTTATTTTTACCACAGAATAAATAATAGTACTACCGTACAGAAAGGAAACTTCCTACAAAAACGAAGTTTGACAGCGGTTCAGGGTCGAATCATGCTGTCCCTTTCTAATATACGGCACTATCCCTTTCGGCTATTTAGGGTTGTCAAAAATCAAGTGATTATCTTATCTGTGGTCGTGCACGCAAAAGGAAGTCAAGTGGTGCCAACCCTAATAATTGCTCGGAGCAATGCTGGGTCGAGCGGAGCCGAGTTTGACCGAAGTCAGGAGTTTCGCACCCCTGTTTTTACGTTAAAAATACTAAAAACGTGTGTTGGGGCAAGAACGGGTGGGCTGAAGAGTGAATAATTAATAAGTATCTATAAAAACTACAGTGTTAAGGCTACCGTTCCACTGAGGTGGAGATATGAGGACACGTGCGGGAATCAACTAATAATAAACCAGCTGGTTGTAATCCAGCTGACCGGAGAAAAGATGTGGATTACAACCAAAGCAAGTCTCCTCTCATCTTCGCTCTTCTACCTCAGTGAAAAGGCAGCCTTTATGGTAACATTCCTCTTCTAACCGCAGCTGCATTACTGTCAATTTTACTATGGAAATTGACAATGACAGCGACGCGTTCAGTACCGTTAGTGCAGCTGCGGTTAGAAATGGAATGTTACCAATACTCACGTTTGATAGTACCTATCAGTAGACGTATTTGAGTCATTTTATGTAAAGTTTTCCCCTGCATGCTATTTTTTGTTTATTTTGTGAAATTTTATGTTATTCCTACTCAAAATCACGAGCTCTTCCTATCCTAATAGGAGAAAAAAGTGCCCCAAGGTTTTTATGTCCATTCCGTTATAGGTCAAGAAATGAATGCTCAAAAAACGTTGTAGAGGGAAATGCTAGGAACACAATTTTTGACTCCGTAACTTTGTTTGGACTAGTTAGGAGGTGAACATATCAAAAGTCCCCGGCTGTAGCCCCGCTGCTGGGGGGTAGAGGGGGGTAAGAAGGTCGAATATTTCGGTTTTTCATTGATATCTTGGAAACTTTGCATCTTAGCGACATGACTACTAAGACAAACCGAAAGCTGATAAAATTAGTTACAAGTTTTATCCTGTCAAGTTTTTCGATATCATGAATACTTTTTGAGATACCCGCTCTTGAAAGTTTATTTAGGGATTTTAATTTTATCTTGATATCTACGTCAGTGAAGCTGTTAGGCCATGTTTGGTATCATTTTCGTATAAATCGGGGGTGCTGAATTCATTCATGGTATCACATTGACACCATTCCGAAGTAAAACCAAAATTTAAAAATAAATATTTTTTTAAATCCCTCTTCACGCTTAAACCGCTGAACCAATTTCGTTGAAATTTGGTATAGAAATAGTTTAAATCTCGACACACGACATAGGATAGTTTTTATAACCAAAAGCATCTTTTGAGGGTGTGAAAAGTGGGGTGGAAGTTTGTATGGGGAGTCAATAACCGCTGAACCGGTTTAGATGAAATTTAGGACGGAATACATCTGTGATTTAGATGAAAGTGATACCAAACATGACTTCAAACCTTACCTTGAGCAGTATTAACCTCAGGAATTCAGTTTCGTTGACGAAGTTGAATTCCCCCCATACTCCATTTCACAACTTTAAAGGATGATTATTGAGATAAAAAGTATCTTATGTCCTGTCTTGGGACTCGAAATATCTGTATACCAAATTTCAATTAAATCGGTTGAGCGGTTTAAGCGTGAAGAGGAATTAAAAAAAAAGGTATTTGTTTAAAGTTTATATGTTTTTTCTTAGGAATGGTGTCAATGTGATACCAAAACTGAATTCAGCACCCCCGATTTATACGAAAATGATACCAAACACGGTCTAGCAGCGTCACTAATGTAGATATCAAGATAAAATTGAAAGTCCTAAATAAACTTTCAAGAGCGGATATCTCAAAAACTATTCAAGATATCGAAAAACTTGACTGAATAAAACTTGTAACAAATTTTATCAGCTTTTGGTTTGTCTTAGTAGTCATGTCGCTAAGAGGCAAAATTTCCAAGATATAAGTGAAAAACCGAAAAATGAGACCTTCTTCCCCCCCTCTACCCCCCAGCACCGGGGCTACGGCCGGGGACTTTTGATATGTTCACCTCCTAACTAGTCCAAACAAAGTTACGTAGTCAAAAATTGTGTTCCTAGCATTTCCCTCTATAACTTCTTATTGCTTGGCCTATTACCATTTTTCATAGACTTTGCATGGCGGCCACGGAATGGAAAGATCAGAAAATGTATAGAAATTTTGAGACACTTTTTTTCTCCTATTAGGATCAAAATAACTCATGATTCTGGGTAGAAATAACATAAAAAATCCCAAATATTTAAAAAAGTGTAGGGGACCACTTTAAATAAAATGGCCCATTTGCGTAGGCAATATAATTTTCACCACACCAGCTCGAAAAGGCTTACTTTGCACTTCAAAAACTGATAGCAAAGTTGCATTTTATTCACATGTGAGGCAAAGTAATCAAATGCAAATTTTGAGTTGTTTTCTTATGTTTGCTGGTAGAATTGACTTTTAAATGATGAATTGATGATTTTGGATGATAAATATTTAATAACATTCATTTGGTTTTGATTTGGTTTGATTTTGTTTGATATTTTACATTTAATATTTGCTTTGGGTTGGTGTGGTGAAAAATTTTGTTTCACTCGGGGGCAAATTTTGTTTAACCCTCGTGCTTTGAAACCCTCGCAACGCTCAAGATTCCATTTTTTGAACCACTCGCTACGCTCGTGGTTCAATTTTGGAATCTTTCGCTTGCTCGGGTATCAATATTAGCACGAGCGGTTAAACAACAACTTTGCCTCCTTGCAAACTACAACAAACTACTAACTTACCATTTTTGCAAGTGTCGTTGACAACCGTTCTAGGCACGCTCAGGTACCGATCCAGCGTAGAGTTGAAGCTACTCTTGAGGCAAAGAAAGTCGTCCTCCGAGTACTCCGACCGCCGTCGTGTCGGGATCGTCTCGTACTTGGTGACGGAGTTGAACACGCATGGGTCTGGCTTCGTCGGGGTCTGAGGGAATTTCAATGAAGGAATTACCCATAGTCTAATAAAACATGGTCTTCTCCAAAGAGTAAAGTAAGTATATAGGTAAAGAGAGCCCTCTTGAAGCATTTTATGGAAACTCATTTGAAAGCGCCATCTCTGATTGTCCCCCGAAACTAAGTATGTATGTGTGCGTGCACAATTACATATGCGTATTCTCTTCCCAGAGTAACACAAGCCTACAGCCTGGCAAAAAAGAGTAGAAATTAAAAAGTTGCAACACTGTAGTGTCGTCCCTTTCAAATCAATTTATATAAGAGAACGGGACGACACTACAGTGTTGCCACTTTGTAATATCTACTCTTTTTAACGTCACAATAACATTGCCACTTTATATAGCGCTATTTCATATTATTATATAGCGCTGTCGCATGATGCGTAGGCTGAATTAAATAAATTGATTGATTGATTGTAGGCGTGTGTCATTTACATGGTCGGAAGAGAGTACCAGGCGGAGTATATTATTATACCATGAAATTACCTATTAGTCCAGGAACATATAGTGCGTCAAGCAAATCTTGTCAGTAGCAATGTAAAGCAAACTAAAGTAGGGCAACACTCAAAGAGTAGTATTGCGCTAAGAAAAGCAGCAATGTACAATGTACATCGAACCAAAACTTTTTTTTCCGCTGAGCGCGCCTTGTCACGTACGTCAATTCAAATTGTCACTCGCGGATTCTCTATTGAAAATGTTTGAAATTGTTATTAATACGTATGGACGGACAATTTAAAAGCGGTGTGTGATGTTGATAAAAATGATTAACTAATTTGAAGATCTCAAAATAAAATTGTAAGTGGACTATGCCGTTAAACAAGAATGTATGAATAAAATCATTGCTTCAGCAGGTAGATGTCATACTGGATTTTCATATTTTATTAGATTTCTCAGTTGGCACTGTAGGCATTGTAGGCACCTTAGCTTTAATTAAGCAGTCTTGTTTAATATATTGGTATTTAATGGTGACACAGCAGAAATATCTCTTGAAATAGAATCGATTCAGAATGTAAACATTGTAAACCATTTGTAAACAAACAAGATGATGGCTGTCATTCACGATCCACATTCCACAGATAAAACACAGATGACACGAGATTTTCGAATTATTCGAACACAGTGTTGCTAACCCGCGATTTTTCAAATTTGCCGCCGTTTGCTACTGACAAGATTTGCTTGACCCAGTATATTTCCATAAATACTTTGGCCGCTCAGATACCGCTACCTTTTTTATGATATATTAAGTAGGAGGCAAACGAGCAGACTAATCTCCTAGTGTAAGCAATTGCCATCGCCCATGGACACGAGCAGCACCAAAGGGGTTGCAAGCACGTTGCGCGCCTTTAAGATGGGATGGGACGCTCTTTTCTTGGGGGTTTAAAGGTCTTTATCGGTCAGGAAACACCGCGGGCGACAGTTCCTGACCTTATTCAAGGGGACCTTAGATCCTGACCTTACTCAAGGGGACCTTACTGGAATTAAGGTATCTTAAAACATTAGTAGGTTTTATTGATAAAACACAACTAATCATTGGAATGCGATAGGTATAAGGTGTATTCGGGTAATGCCGAATGTCGGATAATTCCGAAATTCAGATGAAAGTCACCCTTAATTCCATCATAATAAAAGTCTCTTTTCGGAATTATCCGACAGTTTTCGACATTCGGAATTACCCGAGTAAACCTTACTTACTTAATTATGAGATTGTGTTGATGTAAAACAACATTGATTATGATAATTAATTAAGTACAGTCAGCAGCATTAGCATACATATTCAGCACTATAACCCGCGTAACAAATACTGCTTCGTCATCATGAGAGTGGAATGTTACGCTGCTAAACAAATGAAACCCTCAATGATCTTCACAAAATCACGACACAACAACAACCGGTCTCATTTTGCTTTCATCCAAACTATAGTCTGTCAAACAACTTTGTTGGTAGAAAAAGGCGCGAAAAGTACAGTTAGCAGCATAAGTTGCTAAGCGGGCGACGTGTTCAAAATTACTTTGACACTTATTCTCTTCACAATAAAGTCGCGTCAAGATCATTTTGAACACCTAGCCCGCATAGCAACAGTAGCAACTTCTGCTGCTGACTGTACCTAAGTCCACGCAAAATGATAATAGAATTTATTTATGTCAGTCTGTCAGAACATTGAATAAATGTCAAATCTGCATAGACCGGGAGATAGTGACACATTTTACTGGGTCATTTGTACCAGTATGGCGGTTCGTCAGGGGTCTAAGCATGTAATGAAGGAAAGAAAAATGATGGTCATAGCGCTGGTACCGGCGGCCCAATCGCGTGGGCGTTAGTCGAACGTGTCGGATAAAATACGAGTGTCGAACGATTTGTTCCACAAAAATCCTCGTATTATTCGATAGTCCATAAAAAAGAAGTAGACGGTAGCGTAATGCCATACTTCTCCGGTGTGACTTACAGCCCGCCATACTAAGGCGAACACGTTAATTTAAAAACAACAATTCAATCATTTGTGCCAAGCTAATTTTTGCACAGGTGATCATCGTCGAGCAGCCATTCATGGACATCACCATGCCATACTTTTCGGATGGTTCCAAATGGCCGCCATACCGCCGCAAAGGAGTTAATTTTTTTTTATTGCTAAACGATTTGTACCAGTATTGCATTTACATTTTTGGAAAGTATTTGATAAAATGTGACCGTTATTATAATTGCCATACTTATAGTAGGGGGAAAAAGTGCTGCCATACTTGAAAAACTTATTTAATCGACACGTTTCAAAAATACGACTATGTATACGTAAAATAATTTTTTACAGCATGGCATCATCATATTCTGTTTGTTTGGATACAATTATACCTAAAAAAAAATATTTCAGATTATAACTACGGGGCGGACGACTGTGAGACTTAAGCCAAGACTTAAAACAAAAAACAATTTTTTGACGATTTGTACCAGTATGGCATTTGGATTTTTGGAAATTGTATGATGCAATGTGACCATTATTATAATTGCCATACTTCTAATAGGGGGAAAAAGGGGCACCATACTTGAAATAAAAAAAAAATATTGTACACATTTGCCACCTCCTACAGGTATGGCATTATGAGATTTCCATTTATGATCACACAGAAAGTCTTGAAAAAAAATTACAAGATGGTACAAATCGTTCAGCAATAAAAAAAAATTAACTCCTTTGCGGCGGTATGGCGGCTATTTGGAACCATCCGAAAAGTATGGCATGGTGATGTCCATGAATGGCTGCTCGACGATGATCACCTGTGCAAAAATTAGCTTGGCACAAATGATTGAATTGTTGTTTTTAAATTAACGTGTTCGCCTCAGTATGGCGGGCTGTAAGTCACACCGGAGAAGTATGGCATTACGCTACCGTCTACTTCTTTTTTATGGACTATCGAATAATACGAGGATTTTTGTGGAACAAATCGTTCGACACACGTATTTTATCCGACACGTTCGACTAACGCCCACGCGATTGGGCCGCCGGTACCAGCGCTATGACCATCATTTTTATTTCGTTCATTACGTACTTAGACCCCTGACGAACCGCCATACTGGTACAAATGACCCAGTAAAATGTGTCACTATCTCCCGGTCTAGCATGCGAACTTTCAAGTTTCAAGTTTTTTATTGTATGTAAGAATCAGGTTTTGAGGACTTAAGGCTACTTTTGATGTGAGGATTATGAGGCCACACAATTTGAGTGTTATTTGGTATTAGGTAAAGTATATATCTATGCTAATGTGTTGAATCTATTAATTCAAAGATTAGATTACCAGCAACAACTTCATCATAATGACTTGCAATATTAGACTTCATAAAAATGGGCTAAGGAGGTAATAACAGCTCTATAACAACAGATTAGTATGTAAAATAGCTGATAATACGTTCTCACATTTAATATAATTTTAATGATAGCACAACCAGCGGTGATGTCAATCTTAGGTACCTTTGGCCTTTTAACGTATGTTCTCAAGGAAAAGAGTAGGTGGTTGGTGCATGACGATGCGGTTTAAAGCTAATTATATCACTAGGTTTACCTTTATTTTGCCGTCAATTTTTCTGCAGATTTTCGTTTCACAGAAAATGTTTCAAGTAATTTCAAATCGCAAAATAATCTTTACATAGAATATTTACTTTAAATAATTTTAGTTCGGATTAGTTACGTTTCACCAAAAATTTAAAACATTAGTTTTGTTTCAAGAACAATTTGTTCATGTAATCTCATTTCACAGAATCATCGATCTGTAGAAAATATGTTAATTCTTATGAATACAGTTCACCAAAATTTTATATACAGAATAGTCATTTAGTCGAATATTATTTACTTAGTCGTTAATTTAACGCAATCTGCTTCTCTGGAAGGAATTCGTTTTTAGGGGTTGCCGTTCTACTCGTAACCTAACCCACTTTTCTGGCAACAGTTCCTTTTCTTGGGGGTCGCAGTTCTAACCTAACCTAACCCACTTTTCGGCCAACAGTTTGTTTTCTTAAGGGTCGCAGTTCTAACCTTTTTTTTTTTTTTTGGGGGGAAAATGCATTCCGCATACCACCCGGGTGCGGGGGGTGACCCGAGTGGTTATGTGGGACTCCCGTCTAGGCTAATGAGGCCCACGGTATACCCACTAAAAACCCCCCATATACCGCCTCGCCGCCCTATTGGTGGGGTTACGGGGACGCTTGCGTACTCATCCGCGACCCCACCGGCGGCAGCCACCCACGAGCGGCTCCTTCGCAAATGCCCGAAGGCCCTTCACGCTAGGCGCGCCAGATGGTTCGACGCGCCTTCCTCCTCCGCCTCCGTTCTGCACTGTAGCGGACCCCCCCGAGCCCGCCACAAGGAAGCTACGGGCGCCAGAAAGTTCTCCGGTGCCCGGCGACAGATCAGGTCTATGGGTCTGTCGCAAAACCACAATTCGGCTGCAGAGGACAGGGAGAACGGCACATCGTAACACCGACACTCCTCTTCCTCTGCAGCCCCACCAACGCCGCTACAGCGGAACGGCACCGCCAAGTTCGCAGGGGATAGGGCGAGTGGCGATCGTAATACCATCACGCCTCTTCCCCTGCGATCCCACCTCGGCCGCCGAGGATAGGGAGAACGGCTCACCGCAATACCGACACTCCTCTTCCTCGACGGTCCACCTCCAACGCGTCACAAGCGGGCTTAACAAGCCCACTTGGAGCGTCCTCCTCGGGCCAGCCCGACCGTCAAACAGGCCGGCCCTGGTTGCCGCTTCGCTTCACCGTGGGTGACCAAGCCACGATTACTAAGCCCCTCCACCACGACAAGGTGAGCAACCCGCGGGGGGGTCGCAGTTCTAACCTAACCTAACCCACTTTTCTGGCAACAGTTCATTTTCTTGGGGGTCGCAGTTCTAACCTAACCTAACCCAATTTCCGGCAACAGTTCGTTTCCTTGGGGGTCGCAGTTCTAACCTAACCCACTTTTCTGGCAACAGTTCGTTTTCTTGGGGGTCGCAGTTCTAACCTAACCTAACCCACTTTTCTGGCAACAGTTCGTTTTCTTGGGGGTCGCAGTTCTAACCTAACCTAACCCACTTTTCCAGCAAGGGTTCGTTTTCTTAGAGGTTGCAGTTCTAAAGTAACCTAAACTCCTTTTTTAGCAATTTCAATGAATACTACGAGTAAGAGTATATGAAAGGTAATTTTGTAAAATAATAATCGTTGAAATTAATATTCTGTGAACTGTAGTGTCGCACAAATAATATTCAATGAATAATAATTCTACAGTCAGTCTTTTATTTTATTTAAAAATCTTTGAATAAATATTCTGAAGTTTAATCAAGTTACAAAATATGTTTCTTTGAAATGAATAATCGAAGAAACAGAATTAATTGTAATAAAAATCTGCGATTCGATTATTCTATGAATAATTTTCTGTATAATAAAATTCTGCAAAAAATTTGGCGGTAAAATAAGGGTACACCATATCACTATTGTATACTTTATCTACGAGTCAACCGAAATAATGATGTAATAGTTAATCCAAACTACTAGCTATTAAAACCTAAGTCCTCCGTAATTCTCTAAACGAAGTGCAGGCCTGGCCCCAATTTCACATCAATACAATGATGGTGGCAAACAGGAATACGGCCCGCCCGATGGTAAGCGGTAACCGTAGTTCATGGATGTCTGTGACGTCAGCAACAGTGATTTTACAATTCGTCGCACCTGTCACGTTGGTGAAACAGGGGCCTGGTGGTTTAGATGCTCGTTAATGTCTTTTGTTAGTAGGCGTTCATTCAGTGAACGAATATTTGTGTTAGAAGTGTCTTAGAGTATTCAACACAAAAAAGTAGTATGCGTTTTAGTTTGATCTATGACACCGCCATTCAAATGAGCGACAGCGTATGTCCTGTCACTACAGACACTTATAGTAGCTTAGATACCTCAACACCAACGCACTTGGGACCCGCAGTCCCGTAGAAGAGCAGAAACAGCCCCCGGCCTGGCAGTTTGTCCACACACCGTCGCCGTCGCGGAGTATCTTATGTCCTAACTACAGACACTGATAGTAGGTACCTTAACATCGACGCACATGGGGCCCGCAGTCCCATACGAGAGGTGAAGCAGCTCCTGGCAGTTTGTCCACACACCGTCGCGGACGAGGTATATATACAGCGTATGTCCTGTCACTACACACACTGATCACCGATAGTACCTCAATACCGACGCACGTGGGGCTCGCAGAGATACGAGAGGTGAAGCAGGCCCTGGCAGTTTGTCCACACACCGGACCGAGGTATACGTGTATATCCTGTCACTACAGACACTGCACAGTACCTACCTCAACACCGACGCACGTGGGGCCCGCAGTCCCGTAGGAAAGCTGAAGCAGCCCCTGGCAGCTCGCCCAAGCGCCGTCGCGGACGAGGTACGAGCGCGGCGCCCTTGACAGAGTATGGACTGTCACCACCGATACACCTGACCTGTGGAAAAACAACGTTTAGTAAGGGGACTAGGTTTACCTACTTAAGTATAAGTGCGTTGATATCAACACGCATCCAAAATTTTTTTCTGAAAGTTTCACGCGTTTATGCAACACACGCATCCTTTAGTTTTTTTATGGCAAATGTCCCAGTGGATGGCGGCAACCCGTATGTTTCCTGGACGCTGGTATGAAGGACTTTAATGTCTGTGCCTCTTGATACCTTGTCACAGTGACAATTAAACGAGAACCAACTTTCATATTGATACGAAATTCCTTAAATAAAAAAGCTGCTTCCATATTGATGGTCACTGTAACAAGGTATGAAGTAAAAGAAATTCATAGCGTAAGTTCGCGTTCCTTTAACTTCATCAGCCTGTTTCTAGGTTTCCTTACCTTCCTTTAGCAATAGTATCTTTCAGCGTAGCTTCCCGTTCGCTTAACAAAGCTATTTTTTCTCGTAGCTTCGCAGCGAGTTCCTTCGCGAGGCCCAGTGCGGCCTCCAACTTAGCTTGAAGCGTGGGAGTGGACACGAAGCTACCCAGTTCGGCTTCGTTGCTCTCGTTGGTCTTCGTCGTCGTTTTTGGGAGCTCTTGGTTGGGAATTTGTAGCTCTTGATCTTCATACTGCTTCAGGTCGGCGTCGTAATTCAATCGAGCGTTAATATCTTTACTGTAAAGGAACGTCATTTAAAACAAGTTTAGTTGACTTAAGTATTAGGTACCCACGATACCTAATGGACATCGACCCAATAAGTATAATGCTACCGGACTATATACCGGTAATTAACTACATTATTTCCATGTTCCTCTCAGCGAAAGTGCCCGACGAAAAGATATATGTATAGATATAATAAGCCCTTAATCGTATTAAAATTGCATAACCACATTATTCATGAATTCATTCATAAAGTGGCCAAGCAATTTTGCGGCTGGGTGTACAATAATACACCATTCAAATTGCTGAAAAATATAAGTTAAATAAGTTTAGACATCATGTAGGATGTAGGTACAAATTATAGGAACGATCGTAAGTTACTTACACTGATCCAAATTCATCTTGAACTTGCGACATCCACTCGGAGGCCTATAAAAGTAATCTAGTTTATTTTTTTACAATTTTGAATCGACAACAACAAAAAATCGGGTAAAAAGTGTAAACTGGACATATTTTTAAAGACAAAGAGGTAAAAATGGCACCGTTATATTATAAGTATCTTTTCAGAACAGAGATGCTAAATCGGAGTGTACGTGATTCCTTATGTAAGTAAAGTACTTACACTTACCCAGTTACCGCAACAGACATGTAAAACTTGTAAAATTAATATCAACTTATTCGAAAACATTTTTAGCTATTACTCGACTAGCCTCTAGTTCTTTGGGCTGTCTAGTGTTCAACTGCTACCATTGTGCCGTGTTTACAAAATACATGGAGCGATTAGAGGACCGATCGAACTACCTCTATTGTTTTCTTGTTTTTGAAAAAGGTCTACCAGGTGGATATTCTATTGTCTTTCTTGGTTTAGACGGATAGCATTACACATTGATTAGTGTTTATACTCGTACTTAGTGCGAGTATGCCGCCTGCCTGTAATACGGCCACATCTCATATGATTATTGAAGATTCAATCTTAAAAATAATAAAGTTTCCTTCAAAAATGTTGGTGTCCAAGTGGCTCTATTCTAATTTCGTGCCAGCACGAAACGTTTGCTACTAAACACAAGTAAGAACTCGTAAGAAGCGTATGCTGAATTCACATTAAACACTAAAGTAATCATATATACTTGTTTGTATGTAGACTGTGACGTAGGTATCTCAATGTAAGGGATGATATTGACCTGGTTTGGAATTGGGTCATTGGGTCGCTCGGGTTTCTTTGATGTGGCATTTGAATCAAACCACATCTCTACGAGTTGGTGAATATCGTCATTACTTTGAAAAAAATCTCGCATCTCGCACTGCCAGTCCAAGTTAAAACCTTAAAACGCAGTAACTCTGTGCATTCCATACATAGTTACCACAATTTTCTTTTCATTGACAGAACAAGATATACGAGTTTTTTTTCAATGTAGTCACGATACACGGGTTAACTTACAAGCACCTACATCATGTTTCATATTTCATTTGGAATTAAAATAATTTCCACTATTACCTAAGCAATAAATATAATCATACGCGTGTAGTATTTAGGATAAGTTAAGAAAAATTGCTATAAATCTGCAGATCACGGCCAATGTCATTATGTGACTGGCACGGGTGCTTTGGCGGAAAGCGAGTTATAATAACGGTGTTTCCATTGGCCGCGATACGGCCGATGCGGCAGTAAGCGGCCGGCCGGGGCTCGCGAACCACGCTATCACGAACACCGAACACATAAGCGACAAAACCCGATAAACGCATATTAAAGACGCTGACACAACTATTTTAAAGCTATACTTATTCATAGCGCATAACACAGAGTGCCCATGCAAACACATTTTCTGTGAAGAGCATTTAAAATCGCAGTTACATAAATAACGGGAAATTGGATGGAAACTGGACATTAAGTATAGTGTATGGTATTTTGTTTACATATAGGTACATGTGTTTGTGTCTCAGCACAGCCTCAGTGACCATCAATTGCCTACAAGTGCTGGTAAAAATTAAACTTATGCCGCTACTGTAGAAGAATATCAACTATGGATTTATCTGGTAAGTTAAAGTAAATATTTAATTGCGCGATCAATTGTCAAGAAAGCGAGGTGAGGGCGAGCGATCTATATGCCTAGTAATAGGGTAAATTGCCAATAACTGACCCCATCACAATAAAATTATGTAGTTAATTCCATTACCTAGTCCACTACTGTACGGTTACCATCAGCTTGTCACTGACATAAACGCCGTCGAGAACGTAATTTACTTTCTATACATCCCGTTTGCACTAATATGCGAGTGCGAGCGAGATGTATAGAAAGTAAATTACGTTCTCGACGCCGTTTATGTCAGTGACAAACTGATGGTAACCGTACTGATCACCTAATTTCTGAGGTATATATTTACTGAGTAATAGTTAGTACGTAACGTAACGTACGTACGTAAGTACATATTAAGATTATTTAATGTAAAACTTGTTTGCTCCTGTATTATCGCTTATTATCGGAGGTACTACTGTAATTTCTTCTTCTTCCGCGCGTTATCCCGGCATTTCGCCACGGCTCATGAGAACCTGGGGTCCGCTTGACAACTAATCCCATGATTTGACGTAGGCACTAGTTTTTACGAAAGCGACTGCCATCTGACCTTCCAACCCAGAGGGTAAACTAGGCCTTATTGGGATTAGTCCGGTTTCCTCACGATGTTTTCCTTCACCGAAAAGCGACTGGTAAATATCAAATGATATTTCGTACATAAGTTCCGAAAAACTCATTGGTACGAGCCGGGGTTTGAACCCGCGACCTCCCGATTGCAAGTCGCACGCTCTCACCGCTAGGCCACCAGCGCTTCAGTAACTACTGTAATTTAGTGTTTGTAATAAAGTACCTGATGGTTGCCCTTGTGATCATCAAGAGCCATTATTTTTATATAAGCGACAAATAAATTAGTTATTGACAAATATAAATATTAACTTAATATTAACATAGTGATCCTTGGGAAATGATTCAGGGAGCACGTAAATATGTCTAAACCTTTATTTTATTTTTTAAGAGGGGAAATGCTTTACGCACACCACCCGGCGCGCGGACGGGCCGGGATGGTTATGTGGGACTCCCTGTTGTGGGCTAATGAGACCCCAGGTTTACCCACTAAAATCCCTCTGTTGCCGCCTCTAGAAGGAAAATGTATCCCAATTTCCTTCTATGGGCTATTTGCTTTGTTTTTTGGGTTACAGCAATAGAGTGGGTATTTTCATAAAACGTACATACCCCTACTTAAATAAATAAAACATAGGACAATCTTACTAAGTCGATCTAGCCCCACAGTAAGCTCAATAAGGCCTGAGTTGTGGGTACCAAAGAGAATTAAATCACGGTGGGTACTAGACGACAATATATATTATATAGTAGGTATATAGATGAATACTTAAATACTTACGTAGAAAACATAAGCAGTGGTGGCCGAGTGGATATGAACGTCTGACTTTCAATCCGGAGGTCGCGGGTTCAAATCCTGGCTCGTACCAATGAGTTTTTTGGAAATTATGTACGAAATATCATTAGATATTTACCAGTCGCTTTTCGGTGAAGGAAAACATCGTGAGGAAACCTGCATACATCTGCGAAGAAATTCAAAGGTGTATGTGAAGTCCCCAATCCGCATTGGGCTAGCGTGGGGACTATAGCCCAAGCCCTCTCGCGCTCGAGAGGAGGCCTGTGCCCAGCAGTGGGACGTATATAGGCTGAGATGATGATGATGATGATGATGATTTACCACTAGCTTTTCGGTGAAGGAAAAACATCGTGAGGAAACCTGCATACATCTGCGAAGACTTTCATAGGTGTATGTGAAGTCCCCAATCCGCATTGGGCTAGCGTGGGGACTATAGCCCAAGCCCTCTCGCGCATGAGAGGAGGCCTGTGCTCAGCAGTGGGACGTAAATAGGCTGAAATGATGATGATGATAGAAAACATCCATTAAATGCTCTTTTGGAGCATTCACAAAAGGAATTGAACCCCGAGATTTTTAGGTTCAATGTTCTGAGGAGAGGAGAGTTAATATCCAGACGGAGTGTGCCGTTCATTCGAGTTAAACACTACTTTTTATTTCGACTACGAGGATAGTAAAATACATGTGTACCTATTTTATATGTATAACTGAGCATAGATTGGCCGGATGATTTCCATTTTCGCCTAATTATTTAACTCAATATACGATGATCCTTTTACCAGTTTTACCTGCCCACCGGACCTAACTGTATATGCATATACGTTGTAGTATGTCTTGAGGTTGTGCCGTGTGGTGCCGGCATCGGCATCAGAAAAGAATAGCACCACCCCATCTCGTCCCGTGGGTGTCGTATAAGGCGACTAAGGGAAAACTGGCGACAGATATGCATATGAGCAAGGCTCGCCCGTATCCTTAGCGGGGTCCTTGCTCAAAAGAGCTGTGCGCGCGCCACATCGAAAAAAAAAAGAAAAAAAATTGAGGTAGGTCAGGTAGGTAAAAGGATCGTTCGTTTATTGAGTTAAGTAAATAATTATAGAAAATGGAAATCATCCGGCCAATCTGTTCTGGATCGAACTATCATTGTTGTTGTTGTAGGTAAACTAAAATTATCAGTTTAACAGTCTCACTTTTAACCCGCTTCATAGATAAAACTAACTTACTTCGAGACTAATTAGGGTGACTGCTATATATTAGTTATACACTGAGAGAAAAATCATCACCAGGAATTAAAAAACAGTTCTGTACTGGGGGGAAAAATGAAGTTTTAGTAATAATTATGGACGTCTCACTATTTCTGTAAAATTTATTTATTTCTACAAACAGCTCAGTAATCCCAAATATAATTTCAACAAACAGATAATAGAAATTGCAAGAACTAATAGAAATTGCAAAAGTCAATTCGTTCCTATTAGTTAACTCTCCTTGTCCCCGGATTAAGTTTATTTTTGTAATTCTAAGTGTATTTTTGTTGTACTTTTCTCTCAGTGTAGGGCACTCTTAACAATAAGACTTCTTTTCGCTTGTTCCTTTCTGATTTGTTAGGAAAGGCCAATTACTTCATAGTGGCCAATAACTACAGCATCAGTCACCCTATGCGAACAATAAACTTGTTTCAGCTCAAGAGGTTATCGACGGAATCCTCTCCAAGGAGGCTGCCGAGACTCCATCCGACTCGGTCAAACAAGAGGAACTAGACATCGAGCTGCCAAAATGGTTCGACGAGAAGAAATACAACCAGTGAGTATGACTTATCATCAGACATCGTAAATTTGGTATCGTCTTGGGTCGTCCCATTCGTTTTTCGTCAAGTTCTTAAATTAGTCCTATTCTGCTTTCGTCACTCATTCTACATTCGTTCCAATCGTCGGTGGCTTTCAATGTAGAATGAGTGACGAAAGCAGAATAGGACTAATTTAAGGACTTGACGAAAAACGAATGGGACGACCCAAGACGATACCGTAAATTTTATAGCATTGGTGCAGCGGAGTGGTGTTAACGGAACTGGTATAGATAATTCCAACTGAAATAGTAAATTAACGTAATTAACGCTGAGTGATCTTTAGGGTTGAATTTTTTTATACCAATCCAATTTTAACACCACTCCGCTCCACCGAAAATGCTATAAAATTAACGATGTCTGCTTAACATCAATAACCGCAACAAATAATTGTATTTTCTTCTTTTACTAACCTGGATTTGATGAGGTGGTATTATTGTTAAAATAGCAGGCATATCCCGTTTTGAATTTATTTCTTCTTCGAAGATTTGAGGTCCTCTGGGTCATCTCATCTGGGCCCATAACCTATACAAAATCAATGGTATACTTAACAAGGCGATACGTAAAAAAGATTAACATTGTACCTTAAAGCCAGTCACAAAGCCTATTAAGAATTCATTAAGGTCAGAAAGCAAATTTTTTATAAACAGCTCGCCGATAATCCCATGCGATTTTTTATAATTGCTGCCGACATATTATAGTCTGTATCTTTAGGTATTTAAATAAAAGTAAATAAACAATTTGTTATAACTACCTTTTCAGGTAGTTATAACATTTATTGGTTAACCAATTAAATACAAAACCGCCTGGATCAGTCACTGAACGACCTGAATTTAATCTACATTATTTAATGTAATGTTTTCATCTACCCTCAACTGGCTTAAGGCATTTGAGGCTAGATTTGGATTACTTTTATTTACTTAAATACCTAAAGCGGGCAAAGTGGAGAAGACTGAGCAGGAAAGCGGACTCTGGCACTAGGCCGGGAAAACGCTAGGTTGAAGAGAAGAGAGACTTAAATACCTAAAGATACAGAGTATAAGTAGGTGCAACGAATGCAGTACGATTATGTTGTATTATGGTTTCTGATACGTGTCTTTACTCTTTACACTTGACCTTATTTATATTATTATCCCAATCGACCTACAGCAGAAGCAGATCCGGTGTCATCGCTCCGAGTAATATTTAAAACTATATTTAGCAAACACATGTTGCTATTTTCTCTCAATGATCTGAACGTTACTTGGTATGCTTGAACTGTCGCGTTCCGCCATTGACGTATAATATCTAAGTACGGGCCTTACGGGCACTAAAAATGGTACTAGTTCAGCGGTGTTACTCACGAATTCCAGCCAATTGTGCAGTCTAACGCAACTAGTTGCGACCAATAGCGCGTGTAATGCGAACTCATCAACCAATCGCGCGCGTGATGCGAACTCATCAACCAATCGCGTTGTAGCGGTGTCACACCGCTGTACTGGCCCCTGTCATGCCTCATTATTATTGCCCGTAAAGCATGTCCCTAGATATCTATGTCAATGCGTTCCGCATACATAAATAAATAAACAATAAAACCGTATTGGATTGAATCAGCGTTGATCTAAATTTACGTGTACAGTCGTGGTTTCATGAGCACTCATACATTTCGTGTTATAAGATAGTTGGATTTATTTACATTTTAATAAGATAAGCTTTTCTGTCACTAGATAACGTAAGGTATCTAATAATACGATTAATTGTTTCTCTAATCACCAGCGATAAATAAATAATATTCTACTACATAACATACTTATACAGGGTGGCCAAAAAATAAGTGTATTCCCGTTGCCAGGGAGGTTTTGGGATTAGGTACACTGAGCAACTTTTACTATGGGACCAACCCCGAAATCGCGACAATTGGCCTGGTCCTTTTTCTATGGGAGGGTATTTTTTTTTTAATTGGTCGGTTAAAAAACATGTGTACCTCTTGTTTGCAGAGGCCGCCGCTTCTACTGGGACAACTCCTTCTCGCTGACGACGTCGATGCTCATGGGGCTGCTGGCCGTGCTGGCGGTGCCCTCCATCCTCAAGATCCTCATCAGCTCGCGCCGCTCCTCCTCGCAGTACACCAGCTACAAGCGATACCTCTCCACCATTCTACACGTCAGCTCCTGGTTTGAGTGTGAACTCAAACCGGGTACGACGTAAGTACTACTGTCATCTTCTATCTGACCTGAGAATAAAGTAGTTCACTCCCCATAGATCCACTTCTACCCACCCCACCTGCTATGTGGGATTGTGGAAAAAAAATTGAATAATTTTGAAAGGAAACTTTGTAATGCACCCCATTAGGTGTCCTCGAGATTTTGGTGACATAATCTTTTCAAGTTCCATCGTATAGACATGATCCACGACAAAGGAATAAATCGGGTGATGATACGTAGGATGTTTTGGACAGTTTTTATCATGAAGTCGAAAACGTCGGCTGCGGGTACGTGAGTAGGTTGGGGATTTGGAGAACGGAACGGTGACCCTGTCATTACCTGGCGCTCGTTTTCAGGGCGTGGAAGTCGCTATACACGGTCCGCAGCCGCCACCTGAAGGCCGGGCTCGCCGCCAAGCTGCAGGGCCTGGGCGTGGTCTCGCAGCGCGACATCGCGCTTACCCAGTTCGGCTTCATCGGATTCTCTATCCTCAAGCCGGACAAGTTCGGAGTGCGGCAGACTGAGGAGTTCGACTGGGACGCCTATTGTCACACGTGGGCTGTCATTGGACATATGATCGGCCTGGAGGATAGGTGAGCACAATATTATCAATCTAATGAACATTTGTATTCAAGGCTAACGCTAAATCTTCTATTTGCCTCTCATTTCACTGCACACGAACGACTTGCGGTTACTATTGGTATCTAAATAATACTTAAAGGTCAGCCCGAAATTGTCGCTTCTTACCTTGATGAATCCGAAAACTGACTTGCTTTTTGGGACGGGATAACAAGATCTAAACACGGAATAGCTAAGTATAAAGCTGGTGAAGCGGATTCAAACACTGAATCTACGTCATTTTCCTTCCATGTATTTCTGTATGTTAAAAACAGATTTTGTGAAGAATGTAAGTAACCTAGTTTAGCAATACCATTGTGTAGCCAATGCCATCTAGTGGAATTAGATTTTATCTGCAAGTTTAGTCCTGTGTCAAACTTCAAGACTCAAACTTCTTTGCAGATACAACCTATGCCGCAGAAACATGGAAGAGACCCGGCAAGTCTGCCAGGCGATCCTCGACAGGGTTTACACTCCTTGTCTGGACAACGTGCCCGAGTACTTCGAGCACATGGCTCGAGTTCTGCTCGAGTCCATGTGGTGCATCAACCCTACCATCAACGTCGAGTCGTCTTTATACGCAGTGAGGCAGCTGGCGGACGTGCCGGGGTACATCTATACTGAGGCCGACAGAATTGATCTTCAGAGGAGAATTAGAGAGAAACTCAAGGGAAAACCGATAGATTCAGGTAAGAATAATTTGTGACCATCTTTAGGAGATAACTTACAGAGATCAAAAACGCGAAGCTCTATACCCACACGAGTATACCATCGGGACCAAAAATGCCATACAATACGCCATTGCATGTTAGTTTTAATATCATGAGGGCCAGTTGCACCAACCACATTTGACAGACTGATCAACGTCAGCCGGCGCGCCCCGGCGCTTGTACTATTAGCACAGAATAATTAATAGTGCTACCGTACAGAAAGGAAACTTCCTACAAAAACGAAGTTTGACAGCGGTTCAGGGTCGAATCATGCTGTCTCTATCTAATATATGGCACTATCCCTTTCGGCTATTTAGGGTTGTCAAAAATCAAGTGATTATCTTATCAGTCTGTGGTCGTGCACGCAAAAGGAAGTGAAGTGGTGGCAACCCTAATAATTGCTCGGAGCAATGCTGAGCCGAGCGGAGCCGAGATTGACCGAAGTCATGAGTTTCGCACCCCTGCCACAGAATAAATAATGGTACTAAGTACAGAAGACTCACTCTCTAACAGAACGCGTCTGTTACGATCAGCACAGATATGGCCGCTAGGTGGCGACAGCGCCACGCGCGGCTTATGGCAAACCCCAAAATTGGGGCCGAACGGATGTACTTTTAGCTACCTGTAGCACAGCGACGAAATCGCGGAGTGAGACACGCCTGCCCCTGCTATTAGTTATTCTGTGGCTTTACTATGAAACTTTCCATACATACAAATTTAGCGAACTCTTTAACGATACGAACAGTTTGGTGGTGACCTATGTTTGTACTCGGGGCATAAAAGGTACAGTACTTGGAAAGCTACAATTTATAAAAAAATAAATAACACGCTGAATTACTTATATGTATAAATATCTTGTTTAATTATCTCCCTCGTACTTAACGAGGTAATGTGATATTTTATCTATACAGATAATGAAATATGCTTTCACTATTCAACCTTTATAACATTGACATAAGATTTCATTTGGCCCGGCTTGTAATATAATTGTAAACACTTGTATCAACCAATTTATCTTAGGTACGGTCAACCAAGAAAGTGGTCTACCACTTTTCGACTCTATCAATCAGATGATAGAGTCGAAAAGTGGTAGACCACTTTCTTGGCTGACTGTACATGAAGTTGCAGAGATAACTGGCGGCCCTGCAAACAAGTTTTCACAGAAACAGGGATGGTCATTTATTAATATTTAAACTAACAAAAGGTCAAATGCTTATTAATTTTTATTATTTTTGAGAAAATAATCGCAATATTATTACCCAACAATATTTGTCATTGAAGTAAATAAAATTAATTTTCTTTAGAATTTACTTGCAATCTGATACTTTGTATGTATGGAGATTTCTAACCCATATCGAAATACAGGTATTATAAAGTCAGACCAAGAAAAGTCTGCAGCGATTTTGATAGCCCGTGGTGGGCTAGTGCAAGTATTATTTATACCTTATAATTTCATACACTTTTGACGTTTAAAATAACGCTTGCACTGCGTGGGCTATCAAAATCGCTGCAGACTTTTCTTGGTCTAACTTTAGTAAACTGTAGCAATTTTAAAATGATTTCTGGGTATCGTCTTGAGTCGTCCCATTCGTTTTGTCGTCAAGTTCTTAAATTAGTCCTATTCTGCTTTCGTCACTCATTCTACATTCGTCACAATCGTCGGTGGCTTTCAATGTGTGACGAAAGCAGAACAGGACTAATTTAAGAACTTGACGAAAAACTAATGGGACGATCCAAGACGATACCATTTGTTCATTAGAGTACCTACCTGTCGGTATTCTACAGGTTGCACTTCGGGGAGTGTGCCCAAGAGCTACACGAGCTCATTCCACCGTCCCCATTCTACCATCGGACTTTTAGACGCACGGCCGGTTTCCATCCTTACTTGGTAGATATTCCGCCAATTCGCACTAAGCGCTTTGCTTCTACTTTCCTTATGCGCACTGCCAAGGAATGGAATTCCTTGCCGGCGTCTATATTTCCGTGCTCTTATAACCCGGCAACCTTCAAATCAAGAGTGAACAGGCACCTTCTGGGCGAGCTCGCTCCATCGTAGGCCACGTCTACGCCTCGGCTAGTCTGTGGCCATGAGTAAACCCACACATAATAAAAAAAAAAAAAAAAAACTTACCTATTTGACTGTCGCAGGCGTGGACTCTCGTGAGCTGATCTCGGCGCCGGCCGTGGAGGGCCTACCTGCGCGCGCGCCGCGCCTACTACGCCTGTGCGACTACGAGACCATCGACCAGGCCCCAGAATACAGCTCCCTCCCCTTCTGGTCCAAATACAACTTGAACCTCGGCAATCTCATCATGTTCTTCCACACCACTTATCTGGGCCGTATCTACTTCAAACTAAACTATTTCTATAGCCTCTGGTTGATGAAGTACTGCCCGTATCTGGCGTTCTTCAAGTTCGGAATAAGGAATTCCTTCGTTAACATATTTAAGGAGGATCCTATGGATGATACGAAGCCGAAGCCTAATTCGGAGTACAACAAACCTAAGCCACCGGAAACGTGGTTTAGAATAATTTTAGGCGCGTTTTGGTGAATTTATGGTTTTTAAATTTGATGTAAATTACCATATTTTATTGAGTCTTGGCTTACGCTTGAACAATCTTTACCTCAATAGTAGTTTAAGACTTTAAGTGGTGTAGGGAGACTCGACGAAGCATGTTATTGCCAATATAAAATAATTAAAAACTATTTTGACTGTTGTAACATATCCTTATAAGAGCAATTTATGATGACATTTATTTTACTTTAACCGACTTAAAAATAATAATTGTATTTTGTTTATATTTGATTTAAAATGAAACTTAATGATTGACAGATTTTAATGTTTACATGTATCATGTATAATAATTAATTTTATTTTAGAACCCCGAATGATGGGTTAAAGTCGGTTTTTGAAAATTATTATGTATTTATTTTGTAAAATTACTAATTAGGAATAACCATTATTATTTGTCTCTCTTAAAAACTCACGGGTATATACATCCCGGTCATTTGATAGGCGTGCGTGGGGATACAGATCCAACACGTAGAGGCCCTTTGGAGAAGTTTGCTGTTATGTAATACACCTGCTAGAACCCATTCACGGGTACAAATAGATACCCGTCAATCGGTCCCAACAGGCGTAGGGGCTATTGTAAATATAGTGGAGAAAAGTGCTGGGGAATAACCATTATCATTATGATAATAGGTTGACGATGTTATATTATTGAATAGCAATATTAGCAATTTATTTTATTATAAGCACAATATCAAGTAACTTTAGATTTTATCGAAGTTGTAATAAAATGTTGGGACCATCAGTGGAATATTTTTTCATTTCTTCATATATTTCTTATTGCCGAGTTATTTACTTACCGTTCAGTATTCTTTTCAATGATATAGTTTAGATACTACTCACTAACTTCTCAAGTAAGTATTAAAACGGCTGTTTATTACATTTCTCTGTTTGTTCTAAACCTGGCGATTTTTTCAAATCTAAAATGAAAAATACATGTCTAGGGTAGGCATTAGGCTCTGTAGTTCTTATGGGTGTACTGACTTTTGTAAACTTTGTGATTTAGACACTTATTTCGGTATTAGATTAGTTATTTAATATTTATCATAAAAAGAAAAGATCATAAAAATAAATAATAATAGCCAGAATCTTTTATACATAATGTACAAATCTTTTACTCAATCGTGTACACAATGTGTATATTTAAGTTGTTAAAGGTTACATACTTTACCGTCCCATCCGCGATCTCCCGCGATGAATAAATCTAACACATTCAGGGCCGAGAACCCGACAGTCGCACACACACACACACACACACAGTCGCGTCACTGTTCGTAGCGACTACGCGCTCCATACGGCGAAAATGGCTACACGTTACGAGCGTAACCCGTAGCACTTAGCGGCAATTAATATGCTAATGTCCCTCGATTGATATTGTAACTCGAGCTAACTCGGTACAATCAACCGCAGGTATACGATGGCGTTATCCACTTAAACGTCACTTTATAACACCACTCGATTAAAACACACACTGTCACATATCCATACTGGTGTTCAAGAATGCCGGTCCTTTGCTACTTGAAGAAATCCTGCGCTTTTAATCTCGATCTCTTTTCTAAATTAATCTGTAGCAGGTTATCCGTCAGGGTGTCGGTCTGGGCTTGACCGGTTGCCGGTTGGACCAGTGGGGTGCGGGGGCTGCGGCGGGGGTGGGGGGTGGGGGTGGGCTTGGGCGTGAGGTGGTGCACGCCGACGCCCTTGGGGGTGAGCTTGAGGCGCGGCGACACCAGGTGCTTGGTGGCGAGCCGCCGCGCCGCCGGCGACATGCTGGCCAGGCGCTCCGTGTTCGATCTGAAACTGTAAAGGTCTGTTAGTTGTCTGTGGAAATGTACTGCAAGGGTTAGAGAACTTACCCATACTACGTGATCAAAAGCTCGAAAAGGCGATAGATTTCCATAGAGCATATTGGCTACGTGACAAAATTTTACAAAGCGTGGTACGTTTAACGTTGAATAGAACAGAATAGAATACCATTTATTTCAGTATACAATACATACACAGAAAGAAAGGGAAAAAAAACACTTATAACTAACTTGTACACTGTAACTATACACTGAAAAAGGTGAACACTCCCCGTCTTTCCCACTTTCCACTACACTGGTTACGTAGGATGGGTACGTTCCCTAGATAAGGAGCGCGTGGCCTTGACCGGTCGGATGGAAAAAATACACATAAGGTTATGTGGGGGAAGGGGGGTAACCATAACGTCACCAATGGGGAAAGGGGGTATATTACCTGGGCGTGGGCGGCGCGACACGCGGCGTGGTGGGGCGGCGGCGCCGCGCGGCGCGCTCGGCCAGCTGCAGCGCCAGCCGCTCCCGGGACCCCGACTCCAGCATGCGGTACGCCGCTCCACACCCCACGCTGCAAACAACAAAATTACATCATCATCATCTCAACCATAAGACGTCCACTGCTGAACATAGGCCTTTCCCTTGCTGAACATAGGCCTCCCGCTTACTGAACATAGGCCTCCCGCTTCTATTTACACTTGCACTTCTATATTACATCACCTAGGGTTTATTTTCATAATTTCCAACACCCTCATATTATACACTGAATTAAATGTCATATACTAAGAAAAAGTGACCAAGGCCTCCAGTGCCCCAGGCTGGAACCAGCGTCCTCTGCTATCGCGGCAGGTGCCTGTGCCATCCGACCACCGGGCCACAGCGGTATAGGTCAAATTTTACCAAGTATACTCCAACTATACTTAGGCTTAGGTTTATGGCGCCCCCTGGCCATCCCTAAGGTAAAACAGCATATTCGACCTCTAACTGAATCATTCGTGATGAGCTAGCGAGACATGGCGCTGCCAGTCAACCCTCATATTGTTTGGTATATAACGTATTGTATATAGTATACTGACTGCGGGAGCGGAGTGTCGCCGCCGTCGAGGCGGAAGGGCGTGCCCTCGATGGAGCCCCACGTCATGAGCGGCGACGCGTCCGGCCCGGCGCCCGGCGCGGGCGACGGCGGCGGCAGCAGCGAGTGCTCCTGCGCCGCCCCGTCCACGCCGATCTTGCCGTGGGCGGTCGCGTCCTGAAATTAAACAATTTAGGTTTAGGTTATTTTTAGGGTTCCGTACCCAAAGGGTAAAAACGGAACCCTATTACTAAGACTCCACTGTCTGTCCGTCCGTCTATCTTTCACCACGCTGTATCTCATGAAACGCGATAGCTGAAAGCCTAGAACAACCCTAGAAAAGCTAGACAATTGAAAATTTCACAGATAATGTATTTGTTGCCGCTATAACAACAAATACTAAAAAGTACGGAAACCTCAGTAGACGAGTCCGACTTAGCCGGATTTTATTACACAGAAAGCAAACGAACAAATGAATCGCCTGATGGTAAGCAATTACCGTAGCTCGTAGACACCTGCAACGCAAGGATTGCAAGTGTGTTGCTGAATCTTTTGTTGAAAGTTTTTGAAGGTCGTATCGGTCCAGAAATAATGTGGACTACAATTAATTCCACAGATTAACTCAGCGAGGCAGGAATATTCCCTCTAATCTGCAAAACGTAATTCAAGACCAAAAAAAGTATGACAATGTTGATACTGCAATAATTTGTTTGTAAAATTATAAATTCCTTTTGATAAATAATCACGCTAAGATAATTTATCCATTAGTAATTTTACTCCTACTATTTAAAAAAGTACTTTTAGTTACTTATTTGTACGTAAATACAAGACGCGCTAGTAAAAAAGTGGCAACATTTCTTACTTTTTTTGGTCTTGAATTAGTTACGTTTTGCAGTATAGATATTAATTAAGATTCCGTGTCGTGGTACAGTCAAGTGTAAAAATATGGGTATAGACAACATACTCAAAAATATGTCCCATAGTTCTTAATTCGCTGACATAAGAGCTATTTGACATATTATTGAGATGATTTGTGAACCCATATTTTTACAGTTGACTGTACAAACAGCAACACTCTTAACCATAGTCTAATAAAACATGGTCTTCTCTTCCCAGAGTGATACAAGCCTACGTCACAATAACATGGCCGCTATATATAGCGCTATCGCATATTATCATCATCAGCATATTATCATATAGCGCTGTCGCATGATGACGTAGGATTGTGTCAGTCACGTGACCACGAAAAGACGGGAAGAAAGTACCAGGCGGAGTATATTATTATACCATGCTCTTAACTGTACATCAGTGGACCTTATTACAAAAGGCATAAGGTCCACAGTTAACAGTGGCGATGGTACAGGGCTGTATACCTGGTCGCGGGCGAGCGCGGAGATGTGCGCCTTGCTCTTGGCGTGGTCGAAGGGCGTGGCGCGCAGGCGCGTGTTGTGGCGCCGCAGGGAGGGCTTCGGCGGCGGCCGCTGCGACGCGGCGCCGTCCGGCACGTACATTATGTGGTTGCGGGCCGTGTAGCGCCACGTGTCCAACTGTGTATACCTGGTCGCGGGCGAGCGCGGAGATGTGCGCCTTGCTCTTGGCGTGGTCGAAGGGCGTGGCGCGCAGGCGCGTGTTGTGGCGCCGCAGGGAGGGCTTCGGCGGCGGCCGCTGCGACGCGGCGCCGTCCGGCACGTACATTATGTGGTTGCGGGCCGTGTAGCGCCACGTGTCTAACTGTGTATACCTGGTCGCGGGCGAGCGCGGAGATGTGCGCCTTGCTCTTGGCGTGGTCGAAGGGCGTGGCGCGCAGGCGCGTGTTGTGGCGCCGCAGGGAGGGCTTCGGCGGCGGCCGCTGCGACGCGGCGCCGTCCGGCACGTACATTATGTGGTTGCGGGCCGTGTAGCGCCACGTGTCTAACTGTGTATACCTGGTCGCGGGCGAGCGCGGAGATGTGCGCCTTGCTCTTGGCGTGGTCGAAGGGCGTGGCGCGCAGGCGCGTGTTGTGGCGCCGCAGGGAGGGCTTCGGCGGCGGCCGCTGCGACGCGGCGCCGTCCGGCACGTACATTATGTGGTTGCGGGCCGTGTAGCGCCACGTGTCTAACTGTGTATACCTGGTCGCGGGCGAGCGCGGAGATGTGCGCCTTGCTCTTGGCGTGGTCGAAGGGCGTGGCGCGCAGGCGCGTGTTGTGGCGCCGCAGGGAGGGCTTCGGCGGCGGCCGCTGCGACGCGGCGCCGTCCGGCACGTACATTATGTGGTTGCGGGCCGTGTAGCGCCACGTGTCTAACTGTGTATACCTGGTCGCGGGCGAGCGCGGAGATGTGCGCCTTGCTCTTGGCGTGGTCGAAGGGCGTGGCGCGCAGGCGCGTGTTGTGGCGCCGCAGGGAGGGCTTCGGCGGCGGCCGCTGCGACGCGGCGCCGTCCGGCACGTACATTATGTGGTTGCGGGCCGTGTAGCGCCACGTGTCTAACTGTGTATACCTGGTCGCGGGCGAGCGCGGAGATGTGCGCCTTGCTCTTGGCGTGGTCGAAGGGCGTGGCGCGCAGGCGCGTGTTGTGGCGCCGCAGGGAGGGCTTCGGCGGCGGCCGCTGCGACGCGGCGCCGTCCGGCACGTACATTATGTGGTTGCGGGCCGTGTAGCGCCACGTGTCTAACTGGAAATATTTTCAAATTTTAATAATTATAATTCAAAGGATTTTCTACGTTTAAAATAAAAAAAAGTTTGATGTACAGGTACACCGTTTTCATATTGTTACTTCTACCTACTTCTGAAAGTGAGTATAACTTTTGGCTTGTGTGACTGCTGTTCGTCAATCTTCTTGATAAATGCCATAAATGACCTCCAGCGGGTCCTCGGTCGGGTCTCAACGGACGTATCTATTTTCGACGATTTATGACCCCTTCCCCTAAAGTCGTTTCCTCCTCCGTCATGCTACCATCATCCGATGTCCAGAACCCCCCTCCCTCCCAATTTGAAATGACGTAATTTATGAATACCCCCTAAGGCGAGCGCGGATTCTTTCTTCTCTAAGGACGGCGGCTTCGGTCTACTTGGTTACCTTGCCGCGGGCTTACAGTCAAGGTTTTTGATTTGTCACACAAATATGCAATAATTACGAAAATCGCTAGGAATCTCATGTCACACTGTGAAATGAAACACTATTCCTACTTCTCTTACCTCCAAGGGGCGCTCGGTCTGGTCGGCCTGCTGCTCGACGGAGGGTAGCGCGAGCGCGGAGTCCGCCTTCTCTCGGGACTCGGCCTCGGCAGCCAGCGCCGGGCCTAGCTTTGCTGCCTTCTTCTTCTGTGGCAAATAGTATTCCATTACGATCAGTTTTTTAACAACTATGGATTTATATCCGAAATAAAATGTTTTTTTTTTTAACAAATATATTATGATTAAGATCGCGAAAACAAATGCGTAATCAACTTAATGCATGCATGCTATTTTGTTTGAATTATATTAGCTAAAGTCCAATCCTTATATTATTACCTAAATATAATTATTATCTATCGAACTTCCTCACAAAATTTCACGAGAAATGTTCGAGACTTCGAGAACTGTGACTTGTAGATAAGACATCCGTGTGGATGTCTTCTCTACAGAGCAGAAATGCTTTCGTATGTGTATACGAAATCATTTCTGCTCAAGCTGAACCGGAGACCTTCATTCCACTCCAGAGGTCCACTCATAGCGAGCATACACGAGGCAATTTCCTCGCGCATAAAACGGCCAGTGCCTCGGCCGTAGTGGCGCGCGCGAGTGCCGTCTACACTGGCCGTTTTGTGCGCGAGGAAATTTCGTCGCGCGTTGAATAGCGTCGCTCGCTTTGTGTGGACCCGGCTAGTAACTAAAATATTTACCTCATCATCATCATCGTATTAGCCAGAGGACGTCCACTACTGGACATAGGCCTCCCCCAAAGAGTGGCACAATGACCGGTTTTGCGCCACCCGCATCGTGCGGACTCCTGCGACCTTTACCAGGTCGTCAGGTAAATATTTACCTGTTCTAACGCTATAACGCGGTCGTAGCTGGCATTGTCCTCGCTAGTGTGCGCCGCGAGGAACGAGTCCAGTGAGTGCTTGTCGGTGACATCCCTGGGCTTCTCTGGCGCGCGTTCAGTGCTTTGTTCTCTGGGAGGAGAGCGCTGGTGGTTTATGTCAGGGGTGTCAAAAGTGGCTGGGGAGTTATCTGAAATAGGCATTATTGTTCTGACTGAGTTTCACTTCAGTAAGTGAGTTTTAAACTGACGATTATTTGATAAACCAATAAATTACGCGAGGGCTTCAGGAGGGGGTGTCAAGCCGAATCTCACTAAATCTTACGTGGGGAAGAGGGGGTTTTGGCAAATATCGCAGTTTTTATGGGACAAACAATAGTGCAAAAATGAGATTAATTTACAGTAAAACATGTTTCCAGATTAAAGATCCGGTCCCCGATGTAAAATGAGTAAGCCCATTCATAATATAAAAAAAAAAATCCTCAAAAACCCCTCGCGTAATAAATAGTGATGGTTGGGTCATTCTAAGTTAAGAGGTATTAACGGTGTCCATGATAAATATCCATACTTTTCTAAAACAATTTAAATAAATTATGGTAATTTCCCTTAAAAAATTGCATTTCCATTTTCCTCTATATACAGTCAATTTCAATTAATTAATTAATTCAGTTTTGTCACAATTGCACCTCAAACATGCAAAATGTCCCTCCCCTGGCCTGTCCCTTTACAGGTTTTTCAATAAATCAGTAATTTTATCCAGATGTAATTCCCATAAATCCATTAAATTTGGTATACTTCATAAATTAAAACAAATATTGATTGTAATTTCATTAATAAAATCCTTTAAACTTTTCTTTTTCATAAAAAATATTTATGTTAAATTTTGTCCCCCAAATTCTATGTCTCCTACCCTGGCCACTATGTAAATGTAAAAATATTGGGTTTATAATTTTAATTATTGCCATTTTAGTCCCAATAGCAATGCATTTCATTCAATACTGACCACTAACCCTGCGACAGTCATCTTTTGGTTCCGATTGTCAGTCATTTTGATCATTGACCTCTTTACTTGACAATGTTGTTTTATGAAAGTGGTATCTCCCCTGGTCAGTTTTATTTCAAAATTATTGATATAAATACTTAATTGTATTTGTATATTTACTATAGTTTATGCATAGATTATATAAATACTTTATTTTAATTATTTACAATAAATACTTTCGCAATTATATCTGATTTGACATGAAAAAATCACTCCCCTGGCGTCTCTCCCCTGGCGCATAATTTTCCAAAATGTACAGTGGAGGTATGACTTCTTGTTTAAATGAATCATTACACTTTAATTTGCTCGAATTTGTAAGACGGCTGGTCAAAATTTCGATTTTGTTTGTTTTTAAAGAGATCAGGGGAGAGACCCTTCTCTCTTTATTACATAGAAAAAGTACGGTCTCTCCCCTGGTGTCTTCTAAAATGGTATAAAATTAAAGAAATGACTGATTAGCTTACAAATATACATAAAAGAGTTGTTTCAATATAAATATTGTATAATTAGATGAAATTTTAAACATATATGTTGTGCCACTTTTTCATACAAGCGATTACCTCTTAACTTAGAATGACCCGGTTCTTACATAGGTTTCATCTCATCAGACGGCAATTAGTGAACTATCCTACTACCAGCAAGCTCAACAGCTAACTGCAAGATAGACTAACAAAATTTCTTCAATATTATAGAATTAACATTGCTATTACAGATCAATGTAGCTGTGTGTGTGTGCGTAATAATTCACATCACTTGCTGAAAATTCATATACTTACAAGGTTCAGTGGGTGGCCTCTGTCCACTGTACTTGCGTGTGAGCTCCCGCAGTCGTGTATAGTCCTTGTTCTCCGAAGCTTCCAGGTACTCGTTCTGAGCTTTCAGCTTCTCCAGGTCCGGGAAGAAGTCTCTTTGGATTATCTTCGCTATGCCCTAAAACATAACATCCATTTATTTATTGCACAATACATTATAGGACAAATGCTGGACACAACACAATGCCTTAAGAGACCGTTCGGCAACAAGCGGCCCGTGAACCTCACACTTGCCGCCTGCGAGCCTTCCTGGCTATTTTGTATGCAATATTGTCAAACGACAATGTCTGATAAAGTCACACATATTAACAAAAAAATCCTCACGCAGTAGGAATCTAAGTTTGCCAGCGAAAAATAACCTTGAGGTTTTAAATTTAGAATTGTATTTTGATTATGATTGCTGACCTGACATAGCGTCCCTGAGACTCAAGGGATTTTCTTAGGAATTAGTAAACATCACAGTGTTTCATTAACATTATGTATGCCCGAATTTCACTATTTTAGTAAAATATAGTTATTCCGCGGGACCCAAAATCCTAGATTTCCTTTGTGGGGTTTAAATTTATATACAAAAAAAATGCAATTGATAATTTTTCTAACCTCTACATACACTTCTTCATCTAGAACCGTCGCTCGTTTCTTTTCAGGTCTTTTTTGTGGCACTTTAGGAATTTTGAAGACACTGCTTTCTTTTTTCAACAGCTGCATGTTTTTAAGCGCTGCTTCGCCTGGTCTTGATACAGGTGGTTCTTCTGCCATGACGATTGCATGAATTCACTCCTTATTAAAAGATTTTTGGCAACACACATAAATAAAAAAAAATTGTTTTATTTCAATATATTTAATGCAATACTGTGATGTTAAGTATTAATTTGAAATTAATATCAGCATTGTTGGTATTTTTCATGTATTTTTTGACATTGACATCTAGGCATGTTTTTTCTTATTCGTCCGTCTGGACAGGCTAAGACCAAAAGCCATACTGCCTCGTCTTCGGTGAGAATAAATTTCATAAATCATTTGTTATGTAGTACATGTACTAAAGTCAAAATACACAATATCCTCCACTGTACTAGAACAAACTATTTCCTCATCTATTTCCTAATGATATGATTCTGCTCATAGTACATTTTAGTTTGATTTTTGTACACTACACGTGAAATGGAATAGGAGCGAGGAGTGACAGTGACACTGACAACTGACAGCGATCCGATCCGAGTCATCCGAGTCCGAGTCCGAGTCTTCAAGTCTTCCGCCGGGTCCGCGGTTCTAAGTTTAATTTTATTCCAAATTACTTAAGTACTTTTATGTTGCGCGACAAATTGTGGAAATATAGGACTTCACTTATTTCCCAAGGAGCCGATATACAGAAATCGGCGAGAATAAATAAAGAGAATAATAATAAAAACTGCATGTGAGCATCGAAAGTTTCAATAATCAGTAAAATGACTACTTTAGGCACTGGTCCCACCGCGAGCTAGTAAGCTATGAGCTATCGGCTATAAACACGAGCAAAGCGAGTAGATTTTTTGTAGTTACTCGAGCGTGTCAGATTAAGTTATGATATCGTGCTACTTTAACCATATTTACCGGTCTATGTTGGTGGGTTGTTTGGTGTGGGGTTGGTTGGCATTAGAACGTAGACTTGTAGAGTACCTAATGAATTAATGAATGAATGAATAACGAGTGATATTTTTTAGCAAATTTCCTTTAGTAATATCACTTCATTATAAGTATTTATGAATTATATTAATTTCAGAGATGATCAGCAGTTGATGGGGAAACCGGGCGACCGTCCCGCGGAGTCATGCGGGAATTACAGTTACAGCAATAACACGCCCATTTTCCCCTGTGGCGAAATAGCTGACTCTATATTTAACGGTTAGTTAATATGGGACATTATCTATGAAAAGGGACCTTATTGTCGATGGCGCTTAAGCCGCACAGCGTCGCGCGGCATTACATTGTGTTTATATCGGAGCATCGTTATTAATGCCGTGAAATGATAATAATCGTTAGGTAATAATAAATTTAAACATGATTTACATTTGCGTTATTTAATTAAATAATATCTGGGAGACCGAGCTTTGCTCGGAAAACGTATAAAAACTCAAAAATACGCGTTTTCCTAGAGCTTAGTCCTAGCTCGATCGATTTTTCGGCCCACAAAACCCCCATATACAAAATTTCATCGAAATCGTTCCTGTTCCGCCGTTCGAGATCCCCGAACTATACAGGTTGCTTCCTGTAACAGGAACAATAAATTAAACTAAAGGCTGTACTCCTCAAATTGACCAACATTTGTTCAGCAACTTTTTAAAATTATGAATTCTTTAGACTTCCTCTTTTTCATACAAAATAAATATTGCCTTCAATGTACGCTGACATCAGTGTGTTTGACGTTGCTTGTCATGTTGTAAACATGACCAAATTTGCAATACATTGCGTCTTAGAATAAACTTTAAAGTGTAATAAAAATCAAACCATGAGTTATTTTCAAAAGTTGCTGAACAAATGTTGGTCAGTTTGAGGCGTACAGCCTATAGTTTAATTTATTGCTCCTGTTACAGAAAACACACTGTATATATAAAATAAATATACAAGAATTGCTCGTTTAAAGGTATTAGATAACGTCATTCCATATTTCATTCCGAATGTGTATAAACATGAGGAAAAACCGTTTATAAATGTAATTATTGGTATTTTTTTAACTTTTTCCTCGTTATATTTTAAGGCAAGCATACCTAGTTAAAATTGAAGTAGGTTAAAAAGAACAAACAATCTAATTTATTGAAGTTTTCATGAATTGAAATTAAGAGCCCTTCAACGTGCACACTAGCGCCACAGCTAAATAATCGTGATTATTTAAATTTAACGAAAGATATTGAAAAAAGGGGGCCGCTAAACTTTACGTACTGTATTGTGTATTTAAGTACCTTTTGAATACATCAGACTAGTTTTTAAGTTGCTGGATTCGTCAATCTATGCGTCCAAAGTTAAAACGGCCGTTTTTGTTTTGAGTTCCTAGATCGACGAAACCAGCAACACAAAAATTAGTTTGATGTATTCAAAAGGTACTTAAATACCCAACACAGTACGTAGCGGCCCCCTTTTTCAATATATCTCGTTAAATTTAAATAACCACGATTATTTAGCTGTGGCGCTAGTGTGCACTTTGAAGGGCTCTTAATATTCCCAACCCCTTAAACCTTACTCTGAACCTACTTCGCATTAAGTTGTATAACTTATGGAATGTGATGTGTTTAAATTACATAACCCATTATGTATTTTTTCTTTCAGACACCTTTACGCTTAAGAAAGTAGTTTCAAAAGAACAGAAGGTGACCCTAGAAGTTGAATATACGAATTTAGTGACCGGAGACACCTTGAAATATAAAAACCCTCCTGAAGAAGGTAAGGTGTCATCCAAATTACTTTATACATATGGGGCATTATCTATGAAAAGGGACCTTTACGTTACATTTTAACGTTACATATGATTAAAAATATTGTAATTTTAAGAAAAAAAAAATTTGGACTGGGTATTTTTATATTGGCGCTAGCTTTTGTCCCATTCACTTGGGGTCGGTGTAGCATGTCTTTTTCTTCTACCCATTTGCCGCCCGTCATCCCATCATTTCATTTTATATACCAGTAGGTACACTGATTCCGTCAAGTTAGGTATGTTCTAATCTTCTAATGTATGGGGAAGACAAACAAATTATAGCCAGCATTCAATGAATGTAGTATGATACCTTTCGGTATGGTGCTTTACGCACACTAGTGTCACATCCCCTGCCCCTGACGCATAAAAACAAAATGGTATAAGTATTTGTAGAAATGTTTTTTTTTTGCACTAACGGTTGTTGTTGCACCATTTTTATAACATTTTATCCATACAAGGGACCTACATGATTTATAATACTAATTATGTGTTATCCAGTGCTAAATAAATTTACAAGACCAATCAATTGGGGCGGGGATCCAGAAACACGAGATTTGCCGTGGGAGACTGGTACGAGCCTAAAAGGCGTTGAGGTGAGACTTGTATTAGTGTTAGCTCATATTAACAAATCATCATCATCATTATTCTTAAGAGCCTAGCTCTCGTCGGTGGAGTAATCGCCATTCCGTTCTTCTCTCTGCCACTGTTTTGAGCTCCTGATATGTCACTAACGTTAATTTTCTCTTTGGCCTGGTCAATATATGTATGCACGTCTCGGTCTTCCTCTGCCTCTCTGTTCTTCTATTCTGCCTTCAATTATAGACTTTATGTAAGTATCGTGACGTATCAGGTGGCCTAACATGTTTCTCCTTCTGTTTTCAATTGTTCTTAGCAGAGATCTCTTCTCACCTACCAAATTTAATACTTCCGGATTTGTTTTCCTCTCTTTCCAGCTTATATACCTTCCATTCTTCTCCATGTTCACATTTCAAAAGCTCTCAATCTGTCTCTGTCGCGCTGGGTCTCGCTTCCATATAACGCTATACTCTAGACATATTAGGTCTTGATAAATCGCTTTCTGATGTTTCGGGATATCTTTGATTTTAAGTAGGTGTTTCTTGTATATTAACAAATAAACATGGTAAAATACCTCGTTCCTAAAAGTAGTTGCAATGTTTATAGCAGTATCTCAATAGAACAGTTCTTTAACCGGTAACCGCAAACGGAAACGAAATCATTATGAAACTACACAACGGGACTTAATCGCGTATTTAAGTTAGAAGAAAAAAAAAGGTTGAAGGTTCCTATATCGGAGAAACTAAGCGCAGGTAGCGCACCATAGCAGAAAGAGTTAAGGAACATATCGCAGCTGTCAAAATCGTCAGGTGAACAAATATGCGGTGGCTGAGCATTTGCTGGAGTCAGGACCAAACCACTGGATTGAGCTGCATAACCCTAAAATCCTTTCCACAGATCGCCATTTCTACAGTAGAAAAGTGCGAGAAGCGATTGAAATCAAAAAACATTGCAATTTTAATCGGGACGAGGGTTTTAAGATCTCATCCACATGGAATCCAGTCATTAGTAAATGTAAGCGGAAAAGAATATCGACAGTCGATAAATCGAATATCGTTAGTGTTGTGTGTCGACAGAGTGACATCCCTAGTGCGCAAAACGTTCAAACTGATAAACAAGACCAAGTGCGGGTAGTTCGAAAAACTCGCGCGGCTAGAAGATGTTGATGTCAACTTAAGCCAGTCTTCTCCGAGACGACGGGGACAACGCCGTCCTCGAAACGTCGGAGGTAAATCTTAAAACTTAAATACGCGATTAAGTCCCGTTGTGTAGTTTCATAATGTTAAATAATCGTAAAAGTTTAAATCAGTGGAAACGAAATCGTTTTCGTTCCCGCGTGAATGAACGAAACCGGTTTTAAAAATTAATTGGTTTGCGAGCCCCGGCCTGGCCTGCCCCCTGGTCGCCGGTGCTCCTGATTAAGGGATATTCTATGAATCGATTGGCTGATTTGTGGAAGATTTTGCCATCGTATATTTCAGTATATGATTAAGACAAGATCATCATCATCATCATCATCATCTCAGCCATAAGACGTCCACTGCTGAGCATAGGCCTCCCCCTTGGACCTCCACTCGTACTCGTACCGGTTGGAAGCGACAACAACACAAGATAAAGATAGACAAGACAAGATAAAGATAGTTTATTATTCAAGTAGGCATATTACAATGCGCTTATGAACATCAAATAAAGCTACGCCGGCGCCATCCCTACACCTCTGCCTCGAGAAGATTTAAATCCCCCCCTCAATTGGAGGAGGGTATCCCAATATGGGACCGGCAACAAACTCGGCGGGACACATCTATTCAAAACATTACATCTTATAATTAACATGCGTTACGTGTATGTATTTATTTTCAAGAACCCTGCATTCCAAGCGTGGATGGATACGAGTTTGAAAAGCAAGCCAGTATGGCGGGTAAAGAAGAAGGGCGAGTATGAACAGGGGTTGCCGGCCGGAAACTACATAATGTTCATTGAAATGCGTGAGTAAAAAATTACCAGGCATTTTATAGCTCAATCTTGAAGCCAGTCAGATCATTTATAAATAGTAGTAGTAGTAATCACTTTATTGTCCACAACACAGGTTTACATAATATTTAGGGGTACAAACGCGAACTTATCCCTGTAAGGTAAGGAGTCTCTTCCAGATAACCTAGCTAGTTAGCTGTAAATACTATGGAAAACGGGGTACCGAGTTGTAACTCGCAAACCTCAATGCATTGATATCCAAATTTTTTCTACAAACTAAGGACATTGTAATTAAATAAGGTTTAAAATTCAAATTTTAAATATACTTAGCGCCACTTGCACCATCCCATTAACCCAGGGTTGTCCGGTTAAACCTGGAATTACCATGGTTACCAGTATAATTTTACACTGGGTTAACGGTTTAACCGCTTAACCCCGGGTTATTGGGATGGTGCAAGTAGCCCTTATTCATGTAGGCCTAGCAAAGCAACAAGCTCTTATGAATATGAATTTACAAGATAATTTATTTCAGAGTCAGTTAAAACCTTGATTTTGATTGGGTTTGGAGTTTTAGTTGTTGCAAGTATCCTGGTTGGCGTTGGAATTTGGTGCCTCGCCTTTGTGGATGTGGTTTGTATTTACTTACTGTACTAATGTGAAAATTTACGATTTTGATAAAAAAAAATTGATTTATTGACCCATAAAAAAAAACATAATAATACAGATACCTTCAGATCCACAGCGCAAGCTTCGTCACCATACAGATAGCTCATCCCACAGCGCAGGCTTCGTCACCATGCAGATAGCTCATCTTAATTAATTGTCGAATACTGCCGTGAATCGAGTGGCCTATATAGTGGTTACTAGCGCTTGCCACAAATGCAGAAGACCCTATTTGATCCCAGCTCTGGGCGCTGGAGCTTTGTTAAACACCATCCTGTATTGTATTATTTCAGCCTATGTCAAAGAAACTCGACTGGGAGTACATGCTAGTGAGCAAGTGTAACGACACAGAGATTGGAATGCCTTGTATCAACTTCACGACCGCAAGTACACCCGAACGCATGGGTCTGTTCAAGTGTGACTGCGAATTCCCTTTGGAGCTGAAGCATGAGCTCCAGGGTGCAGTCACTCTGTATTATGAACTGCCGGAGTTCGACCAGACCAACACGGCTTATGCATCCTCAAAGTAAGTTTGTATTTTGAATAGAATAGAATAGGTAGTTCTGTTTATTTGTGTAAAAAATGGTATAAATTGATGTTACATAATGTACATATTCACCCAGTAAATTATTGCAGGTGACTAAAAAAACAACTTGTATAGGAAACGAAATCATACACAATTGTGTAGCAAAAGCGCAACATTCACGCCGAAATGGTACTGCAAATCTTTTTAATCTTTACAGTTGAATTTACTTAGTGTAGATTTTTTGTAGTTACTCGAGCGTGTCAGATTAAGTTATGATATCGTGCTACTTTAACCATATTTACCGGTCTATGTTGGTGGGTTGTTTGGTGTGGGGTTGGTTGGCATTAGAACGTAGACTTGTAGAGTACCTAATGAATTAATGAATGAATGAATAACGAGTGATATTTTTTAGCAAATTTCCTTTAGTAATATCACTTCATTATAAGTATTTATGAATTATATTAATTTCAGAGATGATCAGCAGTTGATGGGGAAACCGGGCGACCGTCCCGCGGAGTCATGCGGGAATTACAGTTACAGCAATAACACGCCCATTTTCCCCTGTGGCGAAATAGCTGACTCTATATTTAACGGTTAGTTAATATGGGACATTATCTATGAAAAGGGACCTTATTGTCGATGGCGCTTAAGCCGCACAGCGTCGCGCGGCATTACATTGTGTTTATATCGGAGCATCGTTATTAATGCCGTGAAATGATAATAATCGTTAGGTAATAATAAATTTAAACATGATTTACATTTGCGTTATTTAATTAAATAATATCTGGGAGACCGAGCTTTGCTCGGAAAACGTATAAAAACTCAAAAATACGCGTTTTCCTAGAGCTTAGTCCTAGCTCGATCGATTTTTCGGCCCACAAAACCCCCATATACAAAATTTCATCGAAATCGTTCCTGTTCCGCCGTTCGAGATCCCCGAACTATACAGGTTGCTTCCTGTAACAGGAACAATAAATTAAACTAAAGGCTGTACTCCTCAAATTGACCAACATTTGTTCAGCAACTTTTTAAAATTATGAATTCTTTAGACTTCCTCTTTTTCATACAAAATAAATATTGCCTTCAATGTACGCTGACATCAGTGTGTTTGACGTTGCTTGTCATGTTGTAAACATGACCAAATTTGCAATACATTGCGTCTTAGAATAAACTTTAAAGTGTAATAAAAATCAAACCATGAGTTATTTTCAAAAGTTGCTGAACAAATGTTGGTCAGTTTGAGGCGTACAGCCTATAGTTTAATTTATTGCTCCTGTTACAGAAAACACACTGTATATATAAAATAAATATACAAGAATTGCTCGTTTAAAGGTATTAGATAACGTCATTCCATATTTCATTCCGAATGTGTATAAACATGAGGAAAAACCGTTTATAAATGTAATTATTGGTATTTTTTTAACTTTTTCCTCGTTATATTTTAAGGCAAGCATACCTAGTTAAAATTGAAGTAGGTTAAAAAGAACAAACAATCTAATTTATTGAAGTTTTCATGAATTGAAATTAAGAGCCCTTCAACGTGCACACTAGCGCCACAGCTAAATAATCGTGATTATTTAAATTTAACGAAAGATATTGAAAAAAGGGGGCCGCTAAACTTTACGTACTGTATTGTGTATTTAAGTACCTTTTGAATACATCAGACTAGTTTTTAAGTTGCTGGATTCGTCAATCTATGCGTCCAAAGTTAAAACGGCCGTTTTTGTTTTGAGTTCCTAGATCGACGAAACCAGCAACACAAAAATTAGTTTGATGTATTCAAAAGGTACTTAAATACCCAACACAGTACGTAGCGGCCCCCTTTTTCAATATATCTCGTTAAATTTAAATAACCACGATTATTTAGCTGTGGCGCTAGTGTGCACTTTGAAGGGCTCTTAATATTCCCAACCCCTTAAACCTTACTCTGAACCTACTTCGCATTAAGTTGTATAACTTATGGAATGTGATGTGTTTAAATTACATAACCCATTATGTATTTTTTCTTTCAGACACCTTTACGCTTAAGAAAGTAGTTTCAAAAGAACAGAAGGTGACCCTAGAAGTTGAATATACGAATTTAGTGACCGGAGACACCTTGAAATATAAAAACCCTCCTGAAGAAGGTAAGGTGTCATCCAAATTACTTTATACATATGGGGCATTATCTATGAAAAGGGACCTTTACGTTACATTTTAACGTTACATATGATTAAAAATATTGTAATTTTAAGAAAAAAAAAATTTGGACTGGGTATTTTTATATTGGCGCTAGCTTTTGTCCCATTCACTTGGGGTCGGTGTAGCATGTCTTTTTCTTCTACCCATTTGCCGCCCGTCATCCCATCATTTCATTTTATATACCAGTAGGTACACTGATTCCGTCAAGTTAGGTATGTTCTAATCTTCTAATGTATGGGGAAGACAAACAAATTATAGCCAGCATTCAATGAATGTAGTATGATACCTTTCGGTATGGTGCTTTACGCACACTAGTGTCACATCCCCTGCCCCTGACGCATAAAAACAAAATGGTATAAGTATTTGTAGAAATGTTTTTTTTTTGCACTAACGGTTGTTGTTGCACCATTTTTATAACATTTTATCCATACAAGGGACCTACATGATTTATAATACTAATTATGTGTTATCCAGTGCTAAATAAATTTACAAGACCAATCAATTGGGGCGGGGATCCAGAAACACGAGATTTGCCGTGGGAGACTGGTACGAGCCTAAAAGGCGTTGAGGTGAGACTTGTATTAGTGTTAGCTCATATTAACAAATCATCATCATCATTATTCTTAAGAGCCTAGCTCTCGTCGGTGGAGTAATCGCCATTCCGTTCTTCTCTCTGCCACTGTTTTGAGCTCCTGATATGTCACTAACGTTAATTTTCTCTTTGGCCTGGTCAATATATGTATGCACGTCTCGGTCTTCCTCTGCCTCTCTGTTCTTCTATTCTGCCTTCAATTATAGACTTTATGTAAGTATCGTGACGTATCAGGTGGCCTAACATGTTTCTCCTTCTGTTTTCAATTGTTCTTAGCAGAGATCTCTTCTCACCTACCAAATTTAATACTTCCGGATTTGTTTTCCTCTCTTTCCAGCTTATATACCTTCCATTCTTCTCCATGTTCACATTTCAAAAGCTCTCAATCTGTCTCTGTCGCGCTGGGTCTCGCTTCCATATAACGCTATACTCTAGACATATTAGGTCTTGATAAATCGCTTTCTGATGTTTCGGGATATCTTTGATTTTAAGTAGGTGTTTCTTGTATATTAACAAATAAACATGGTAAAATACCTCGTTCCTAAAAGTAGTTGCAATGTTTATAGCAGTATCTCAATAGAACAGTTCTTTAACCGGTAACCGCAAACGGAAACGAAATCATTATGAAACTACACAACGGGACTTAATCGCGTATTTAAGTTAGAAGAAAAAAAAAGGTTGAAGGTTCCTATATCGGAGAAACTAAGCGCAGGTAGCGCACCATAGCAGAAAGAGTTAAGGAACATATCGCAGCTGTCAAAATCGTCAGGTGAACAAATATGCGGTGGCTGAGCATTTGCTGGAGTCAGGACCAAACCACTGGATTGAGCTGCATAACCCTAAAATCCTTTCCACAGATCGCCATTTCTACAGTAGAAAAGTGCGAGAAGCGATTGAAATCAAAAAACATTGCAATTTTAATCGGGACGAGGGTTTTAAGATCTCATCCACATGGAATCCAGTCATTAGTAAATGTAAGCGGAAAAGAATATCGACAGTCGATAAATCGAATATCGTTAGTGTTGTGTGTCGACAGAGTGACATCCCTAGTGCGCAAAACGTTCAAACTGATAAACAAGACCAAGTGCGGGTAGTTCGAAAAACTCGCGCGGCTAGAAGATGTTGATGTCAACTTAAGCCAGTCTTCTCCGAGACGACGGGGACAACGCCGTCCTCGAAACGTCGGAGGTAAATCTTAAAACTTAAATACGCGATTAAGTCCCGTTGTGTAGTTTCATAATGTTAAATAATCGTAAAAGTTTAAATCAGTGGAAACGAAATCGTTTTCGTTCCCGCGTGAATGAACGAAACCGGTTTTAAAAATTAATTGGTTTGCGAGCCCCGGCCTGGCCTGCCCCCTGGTCGCCGGTGCTCCTGATTAAGGGATATTCTATGAATCGATTGGCTGATTTGTGGAAGATTTTGCCATCGTATATTTCAGTATATGATTAAGACAAGATCATCATCATCATCATCATCATCTCAGCCATAAGACGTCCACTGCTGAGCATAGGCCTCCCCCTTGGACCTCCACTCGTACTCGTACCGGTTGGAAGCGACAACAACACAAGATAAAGATAGACAAGACAAGATAAAGATAGTTTATTATTCAAGTAGGCATATTACAATGCGCTTATGAACATCAAATAAAGCTACGCCGGCGCCATCCCTACACCTCTGCCTCGAGAAGATTTAAATCCCCCCCTCAATTGGAGGAGGGTATCCCAATATGGGACCGGCAACAAACTCGGCGGGACACATCTATTCAAAACATTACATCTTATAATTAACATGCGTTACGTGTATGTATTTATTTTCAAGAACCCTGCATTCCAAGCGTGGATGGATACGAGTTTGAAAAGCAAGCCAGTATGGCGGGTAAAGAAGAAGGGCGAGTATGAACAGGGGTTGCCGGCCGGAAACTACATAATGTTCATTGAAATGCGTGAGTAAAAAATTACCAGGCATTTTATAGCTCAATCTTGAAGCCAGTCAGATCATTTATAAATAGTAGTAGTAGTAATCACTTTATTGTCCACAACACAGGTTTACATAATATTTAGGGGTACAAACGCGAACTTATCCCTGTAAGGTAAGGAGTCTCTTCCAGATAACCTAGCTAGTTAGCTGTAAATACTATGGAAAACGGGGTACCTATTGCCAATGTGAGTTCCCGATATTTCGGCCACGACACACACACCATACAAACCATAGTAATAGCATGCTGTGTAAGCCAGAATTAAACTCCCAACACGTCAATTTAACTCCGCGAAGATGGCATAGTGCAACTGTGCTAAAATATCGGGGACGCGCCAAAACAAACATACAAGGTAAATAACCCGTTTTCAATATTTAAAATGTAAATGACCAGTCACATCCAATACAAAAAGTGTAATATGGTGTAATAGAGCAGTAACCGATGTAACCGATGTTGTAACTCATTTTAGATTATGGAGTTAACCGATACAGCGGGCCGAGGGTCATGATACTTGAGGGGATGTATACTGAATCGGTCCGGAGGAGCACAGCCGGAGGCGTGTGTCTCATACTGCTAGGATTACTCGGACTCGCGCTTGGAGCTGGATACATATTAATGCAACGCAAGAGTAAGTAATGATTAATGAAATTATCTAGTAGTGTAATACATAATTTCATCAATACAAACAGCAGCATATATATAACATATGTACATATAGTTCGTTTTTTTAGCATTAGAAAGAACTTGCAAGAAGGAAAGCGATGTCTTTTAATTGAAAAACGCTTTTTAAAAATCAAAAACTATTACTTATCAAAGCAAAAGAATATAAATGATCGTATTAGATTCATAATTATTACATATTACTTACCCGTAACTTATTTTTAAAATGTGTTTTCAATTAAAAGACACATCAAGATTGTTTACCTTATTTCTAATGCTAAAAAAACGAACTATAGGTGGACCTTATTACGAAAGGCATTAGGTCCACCGATGTACAGTCAACAGTGTGTACCTACATTTTATTGCAAGTGCGCGTGTAACAATTAATGAAAATAACTCATTTTATAATTTCACACAGTTGCAAAGGGTTTGCATAGATAGCGCCATCATAGCTTGCCCTTTATTTCTAGTTTTGTTCTATGAAGGCTGACATACAGGCCATAAAAAACACATTTCTTGGAATTGATAGGGCAAGCTATGCTGGCACCATCTGTAAAATACTTCGACCATTTAGGATGAATTATTTTGATAAAATTCAATTTTGACTGAAAATACCGGGGGGTGTGATTTTCTTTTTTTTCTTTATTAAGTTTCCTTGGGCGTTTGGATTACGATAAAAAAAAGAAATTAGAAAAGTAAAAAACACTCGTTTCCAATAACGAACTATGCGAACGCAAAAATTTTACTTTTTGAACATCTGTTTCAAAAACCCTTCATTTGTAGTATGTATCTGAATTCTGTAGACATTTGTTTGAAAGTGTCTACTTTTGACATTCATTAAAAAAAGAAGAAGAAGAAGAATTTAAATAAAGAAGATAAACATTTTTTTATTGCAAGCAGACTGAAGTTCGAGACGGGCGGCACAATAACAAAAGTACGTCATAATGTACAGTCAGCACCAAAATAAAATGGCCTTTGTCGTAATTTGGTAATGTGGCACAAATTAACCCCTTTAGGCACTGGTCCCACCGCGAGCTAGTAAGCTATGAGCTATCGGCTATAAACACAAACAAAAGATAAGCACTCCCGTGTAAATAAAAGAGACACGGCGATATTTATAGCTCACCGCTGGGCGAGTAACTATAAATATCGCCGTGTCTCTTTTAGTTACACGGGAGTGCTTATCTTTTGTTCGTGTTTATAGCCGATAGCTCATAGCTTACTAGCTCGCGGTGGGACCAGTGTCTTATTCATAAAACTTTACGAGCCTGATTTAGTTAAATTATGATTTAGGGGCATTAGAGGCTAGATTGGCAAAACACGTATAGAGGCTAGATTGGCACAACACACTTCTTCACCAATTTGATGCTGGCTGTTATTCTTAACTTTTAGCATGTCATCAGAGTGCTTAAAGCCCCATTTAGACGGATCAGATTGCATGCGATTCTAGTTTTATGTTCTATAATATGCAGCTCTCAATCTCTATTGGTCCCGCAATGTTGTTCGAGCGCAGATCAGCCGGATTTAGGGCCACCCCACACTAGCGTCTCTTGAGCGTCGGCGTCTAGTTAACTCTATGGCTGCTGCTGGGCGTTGGCGTAACTGCGCCGCGACGCCATTTTCCATAGTGCTGACTAGACGTCGATGCTCAAAAGATGCTAGTGTCGGGTGACCCTTGCTAACGCATAACGTTTGCCCGTGTGTTGGATAGAAATGTTATCTCCCACTTTGTGTTTGCTTTCAGCGGCTTTAAGTTACCTGGGGGTCTAGCCAAGATGACAAACGCCAAATGGAAAAAAATGTACCGGGATGATAGATACTACGAAAGGTCACGTGCCTATGTTCATACATTATTCAAGTTTCGATTGGCATTTTCTATCAAACGATTGTCATTTTGTCTAGGCCCCCTGAAATGAATGTTGCATGCATGCTGATTAAGGGTCTCCCCTGATATATCGACGCGCATTCAGCAAAAGCCGATAGGAAAAAGCTTTATGTCCACGCAATAAGAGCGAAAAAGTCGTCGTTCGGCTCGGCTCGCATCGGCCGGCGCCTGCCGACGCGTCGACGGTTTTTTCGCTCTTATTGCGTGGACATAAAGCTTTTTCCTATCGGCTTTTGCCGAATGCGCGTCGATATATCAGGGGAGACCCTAAACCGAACCAATAAGTACCTAAGGTCAATAATAATAGGTTCATGTAGATTGTTGTTATTACCTGTTTGTACAGTAATCAGTCATTAGGATTAGGAACAAGTTCCTATGTATTCAAAACGATTGGCATACACGTTCTTGCTTATCAATATGTAAAGATAAATATTACTTCTGTTGCGGACTGTACAAAACGGCGACATGCAGCATATCTAATCTAGATTCTAGATCCTACTAACATTAATCCTCTTACAGGAATGGGGGAAGACCGCAGGAAAGCTGCCTACAGGCGATAAGTGCACTTTGGAAAAAAATACTCTGTAACTTGTATACTGCAAAACGTAATTCAAGACCAAAAAAAGTAATACAATGTTGCCACTGCAATAATTTGTTTGTAAAATAGTACTTAAATACCTTTTGATAAATAATCACGCTAAGATAATTTATTCATTAGTAATTTTACTCCTACTATTTAAAAAAGTACTTTTATTTACTTATTTGTACATAAATACAAGACGCGCTAGTAAAAAAGTGGCAACATTTCTTCCTTTTTTTGGTCTTGAATTACGTTTTGCAGTTATAGACTTATTTTTAATGTGTTAAAGGTTACAAAATTTTTAACTAACTATAGTTAGTCCTTATGTCAATGGTTACGCTCCGTGATTGTTGAGCCATTTAGGGTTCTAGCTAAATTGGACATTTCATAGCGTTAGTATTGAACATCCAATTTAGCTAGGACTAGGACCCTAAATGGCTCAACAACCAAGCGAGCGTGATGGACTGATGGTACACCCAGCTGTACATGAAAGAGGCTACCTTAGGGCCACGATCCTACCCATATTACTAAGTAATCACTAATTATTTGTGAATTAAAATTCTCTCATATTGTCTTAAAATAAAATCTTAAACCATTTTAATACGACGGATAGGTAAACCTACCTACAATATATTACATATTTGTAAATGAAGTAATCACTTCAATGTAATTGATATGGGGTCGAGCCCTTAGATTTTCTGGTCAATTTTATATTAAATATGCTAGATTTTTGTTACTCAGTATTATTGATGTGCCATTAGAAAGTTACCAAAATTGTGAAATTTTCAAATGGAATAACTTCGAAAACTTTTCATAACTATATTTACATGGGGATTTAAGAATCAAATTTACCATGTTCAAAATGGTTTGTAAAATCGTACCGACTGATTTCAATATTTTTTTAAATAAACAACAACTACTATAAAAACACTTTTTCATTTTACACTTGTAGTAGAACCTATATCTTATCTTCTATTATCTATCTCTCACATCGTACTTGTAAAGGCCTGACCAGCAATATAGGGACCGTCCGCGTTGGAGGGTCTGCCATCTTGTGGCCTGAATCGGAAACATATGTGCACATATACATTGCCAAAGCAAGTGCTACCATCTATCGTTATCGTCGGTAGGTTTCCTTGTGCATTCTGCCATCTTGTGGGCTACATCGGAAGCAAAAACGACACATTTACGCCACGCGCCAAAAATCTGACGGCTCATATGCTGCCCTGCGCCCTATAGTTTCATGCAGGGGGCCTATTCATATGATTACGCGCCATATTGCGGAATTTTATTGGAACTAAATTTTTCATACTAAACTGAACAGTCACCTGCCTATATACATGACAAAAAAGCGCCCTCTTGACAATGATCATATAGTTGGTCAAACCAATTTGTCAGTCAGTAAGAACCAGGAAAACTATACTCATCCTTTTCTTTTGGGTGCTAGTACTAGTGTAAGACGAAGACAGTATGATTCTCTCTGTCTAGGATTGAAATGAGACAGTCCTTTGACGAACTATATATTCCTGGGCGGGCTTTATATGTTCGTCGAAGAGAGCCATCTAAAGTCAGACCAAGAATAGTCTGCAGCGGATTTGAAAGCCCACGCAGTGAGTGTTATTTAAATCGTCAATCTTCTATGACATTATGACGTATAAATGACACTTGCACTGTGTGGGCTATCAAATCCGCTGCAAACTTTTTATGGTCTGACTCTATAAAATAGCCTTCCATTTATCGTCAATCACGAAAATCGCACGTCTTGTCTGTAGAGCCCAAAACGTGACCGTGACACTGGTATCCTCGACAAAAGCCTGGCCCCTGGCCACATTAATGTGACGTTTCGCATGCCGTCAGACGATCACCTGTCATTCCGAGTTTTCCTTCACTTACGCTATAAGCTTAATTTCTGGCATTTATCTATTGTAAAATCACATATTTTATAGGATAATAAACAAGTGTTAATTATGGCTTCTAGTGAGACATCGGATCAAAATGTGAAGTCTCGGCGGCCCGCAGGTGAGTTGTAGACACACCTAAACCGTCCTTGTCATATCGATTAATAGTTTTAAAGACTTCTGACTACGCTATCTTACAGAATCTGCATTTAAGCAGCAGCGACTACCTGCTTGGCAGCCCATACTTACTGCCGGAACTGTACTACCAACGTTTTTCGTGATTGGGATTGCATTTATTCCAGTTGGGATTGGGCTTCTATACTTCTCAGATGAGGTAAGTGTCACAAATAGTATGTTTATAGTAGTGTTTATGTGTCCTTGAAAGAGTCGTTTACGAATGCCATTCCTAATTTAGCGAAAATTAATACGTGCATTACAGATTTATACAAATAAAATAATGCAATAATGTTCACATATTTGAGATTCAAATTGAACAGGGGTCAATTAATCGAATTCTTGCTAATATGAAATTTTAGTCTCAATATAATATGGAGGATGTAAAGTATTAGTAACATACAGTAAAAATTGTATGTAAGAAATTGTATGTAGTTCATGTATGCTGGTCTAATTTGTTTTTATAGGTTTTATTATATTTTTAGTATGTGTTGTTATAGCAGCAACAGAAATACATTGTCTGTGAAAATTGCAACTGTCTAGCTTTCACAGTTACAGCCTGGTGATAGACAGACAGATGGACAGCAGAATCTTAGTAACATTGTCAATTATTGTCCCGTTTTTACCATTTTGTTATGGAACCCTAATAGCAATTAATTTGAATTGTAAATAAACGTCATTGAATAAAAAAGCAATAAATAAATAAAAAGAACATTAACATTAAATGTTCTTCTTCTCTGTCGTATCACTCTTCACAGAGCGGTCGCGGTCACGTTGAGGCATCCGCATTGGTAGATCGGACACAAACCGGTCGGATTGATACATTAAATGTTATGCTGGTTGAAATAAGAAATAATTTTTAGAGAACTATTGAGATGGACTTTACGTTGATTTAAGAAAACCTAGCCCAGGTTTTATATGAATGATCAATGTACCTAATGTGTACTTTTTAAACCAATTTGATTATAAAATTATTGGTGCCTAAAAAAACAAGAACATATTTTTGCCACCACCAAGTTGGTTATGCTTATCATGTCATGAGTCATAAAAAAAAACTTAAAAGACTGTCTTTTTTTCTGGTTTGTTATAATAAATAAGGTAGGAACTCAGTCAAAATAATTATAGGTAAGATATTCAAGAATAACCATTGAGTGTTACTAAATCAATCAACCAATTACAATTAAACCCACCGGACGAAGCCTGTGTTGCCGATTTTTTGGGTATTGGGATATATGAATTTCGTAAAAAAAAATACTATTATTTTTTAACTCGGTGCGAGTGTGATTTAGTTTACCCGTCCTTTTCTATCTTATTTTAAGAGGTGAATGGCCTATATAGCGCGCAGGATCCTGTCGTGACGTAGTTGTGCTTTGCGGTAATGACGCTGATGTGATTTTTTAAAATAACAAACCAAAAAATATCTATTGACAATGGCTGACGTAAATGACCTTGTAACCTTTTAAAATTGTTTGACAAAAAATACCAACAGATTTTTTTTTTCAGGTCAAAGAGCATGTAATAGACTACACATATTGCATTAGAGAAGGTGATGAAAGCAACACAACATGCGCCACCTATATACAAAACAAGACTATGTCAGAATGCACATGTTCAATCTCCTTCAATCTCACCGAGGATTTCAAGGGAGACGTCTATTTCTACTATGGGCTTAGCAACTATTACCAGAATCATCGTCGATATGTTAAATCAAGGTAAACATTTGGAATAGTAGTTTTTGGTAAAGTTGAAGGTTGAAATATGTATTTACATACCTATTGCCTAATTAGTATTTTGGTGATAACAGTTTAAAAGAATAGCATTTGAAATCGAACATAAAATTTTTTTCTCAATTTACATATGTTGGTAAGCTATTTCCGCGATTAAGAATTCAGAAGGACATATACAAAATTTAATTAATTCGCGTATAATCAATTCATATCTGTGATAAATTGATAATGGATCATTTTATTTAAATATCACACCTCTATTTTACGAGCCCATCAACGTGCACGTTGTGTGCACACTAACGCCACTGCTAAATAATAGTGATTATTTAAATTTTGCGAGAGGTATTTAAAAAGGTGGCCGCTACGTACTGTATTGAGTATTTAAGTACCTTTTGAATACATCAAACTAGTTTGTATGTTGCTAGATTCGTCGTTCTAGGAACTCAAAACAAAAACAGCCGTTTTAATTTTGGACGCATAGATTGACGAATCCAGCAACATAAAAACTAGTTTGATGTATTCAAAAGGTGCTTAAATACACAATACAGCACGTAGCGGCCACCTTTTTAAATACCTGTCGCTAAATTTAAATAGGAGACTACTTTATTGGAGAAAAAAAGCGTTCCAAAATTGTCATAAATTTTTGTACTGTTCATTCAAACAAACCCACATATGACCATGTTGTAATGTTGCAGAGACGACAACCAGCTTTTGGGTCGGCTGTCGCTGACGCCGTCTTCGGATTGCGAGCCCTTCGCGTACGTCACACAGGACCCCAACACTCCCAACGCTAGGAAGATACCCGTGGCGCCCTGCGGGGCTATAGCCAACTCCTTGTTCAACGGTAACTATTATAAATCTTACGTGTAATATAGCATCAACGTTTTTGCACCGCCTACAACTTATCTGCTTTGCCTAAAGGTTGACTGGTAGAGAATGCCTTATAGCATTAAGTTCGCCTTTTGTACAGTGTATTTCCTTATGTGCAATAAAGATTAAATAAATAAATAAATAAACGTGTGGATAGCAGTTAAAAACTGACAGCCGATGGATCCGGCACGAGCGTTACATGTAATGTTTTTATACCGTCCATAACGCAGAACTCGTGTTATAGTCTGTAGATTTGTAGTGGACCCGAGCCGCTAATCCTTTGTCTATTGATAAGTAAAACCTGTAAAAAAAGAGTCGTGTAATTCTCTACGGTTACTGAGTGCTAGCGAGTCGATCCAGTCTAAAATGTGTCATCGAGATGCGTAACGAAGACTCGTTATCGGAGAGCGCACCTACACTGGTTTTTTGAGCGTTGGACTAGCTCGCGCTCAGGTGCCAATTAGAATAATTAAGACCCTTTCTTGCAGGTAAGTAGCAAGTGTGGTTTTACTTAACGATAGACAAATGATTAGCAGTTCGGGGTCTATTACGAATCTACGGACTATACATGTTCCATCCGTCTGGACCCGGCTTAATGTATGGCGCCTATGACCAGTTCTCTTTCGCATTCACTATTCTGTGCTTCAATGACCGCTCGGAGCAGTCAAGGGCTGTGCATTATTTTCAACATCCGCATCTGCATCCGCATCCGCATAAAATCGATGCGGAACATCCGCATGATGCGGAAGTCGAGCAAGTCGGTAACAGGAAAGTATTAGCGGCGGCACCGGCGGCGTAAGTGCTAGGTAATTTCGTCATTATATACATATAACGAAATCGTCTAGATCCCAAAAAGTCGGCTGCAAGTTACTGTTTATTAAATAAAACGCACCTATATTCTTGCTCAAATACTAAACGTTTTGGTTTTTTTTTTAATTAAAAATGCTAAAAATGTAATATTTGACGTTTTTTAAGTACCAAATCTTGACATCCGCATCCACGGATGTGAGGCTTTAAATATCCGCATCCGCATCCGCGGATGTCAAAATATCTGCATCCGCAACATCCCTGGTGCCGAGCGCGCCCGAACCATTGAGTAGAATACCTTTGACAGTACTAATTTATTACGAGGACATAGCGTGTAAAGATCGGCTTGCGTGCCCTTATACCTGTCATTCACACGCGAACCCACACGTGTATGACGATGCTAATGAAAGTAATGAATATTCAAATGTTTATCTAGAATCGTGGTTTTACAAGTGGCGTCGGTTTTTACGATTATCAAACCGATTGAATACCTTATATTTACCTCCGCGTAAATCCACAGACATTATGGAATAGAAAATAATATATTTCACTATAAGTACACAGTTATACAATATATTGGGACGATATCCCTCCGCGCCTACATTTTTCAAATTTTCCGCTTACACAGAAACATACACAGAAAGAAAAAAAAACCGGGCAAGTGCGAGTCGGACTCGCGCACGAAGGGTTCCGTACCATAAAGCAAAAAAAAAAACGGAAAAAAATGCAAAAAGAAAACGGTCACCCATCTAAGTACTGACCACGCCCGACGTTGCTTAACATTGGTCAAAAATCACGTTTGCTGTATGGGAGCCCCACTTAAATCTTTATTTTATTCTGTTTTTAGTATTTGTTGTTATAGCGGCGATAGAAATTCAATCATCTGTGAAAATTTAAACTGTCTAGCTACCACGGTTCATGAGATACAGCCTGATGACAGACGGACAGACGGACGGACGGACAGCGAAGTCTTAGTAATAGGGTCCCGTTTTACCCTTGGGTACGGAACCCTAAAAAAGACTTATAACTAACTTGTACACTGTAACGTTTGTAACTACACTGAAAAAGGTGAACACTCAACATTCATGCGACCAGCATATAATATTGCTATATTCTAGGACTTGGTCAAAGGTTCGTGGGTATATTTTACATTTTAATTTGCGTTTATGTCTAACTATATAACCCAATTGCCATTCAAAAGCCATTTAGTTTCCGGCTAACAGCAAGTGAGGGATAATATATCAAGGGTCTGCCTGAATACCAGCATTGCAGTAAATACACTGCAACATTATGCAGAGGCAAGCTTCTATTTAAATCTCATGAATATTTCTCCCTTAGATGTGCCACCCGATTTCTTAGTTTTTAAGTCTAAAATTTAAGGTTTTTCTGTAAAAAATGTGTTACACTATCTGTTAACTCTGCCATTTCATGTGATGTTGAATAAAAATGTTCTATGTCTATCAGTGGCGGTGCGTCCATAGAACTTGATTCGCATCGGCTTGTTTGATATTCAGGCTTTTGGGCTATTTTCTTTAAACTTAATATGAAAAAAAGGATGTGTAACTCAGCTACGGCTTGTCTACGAACAATCAAGACGCCCCGCCACTGATGTCTATGTCTCTGTCAATTGTTTATAAAATAAGATAATTTTGGTTTAATTTTGTATAGACACGCTGACGGTGTGGTCGGAGGACCTGGGCCGGACCGTGCCCGTGAGCCGCACCGGCATCGCGTGGGACTCCGACAAGACCATCAAGTTCCGCAACCCGGCCGGGGACCTCAGGACTGGTGAGATTCTTCGCAACATTTTTATTTATACGATTTTTTTTATTATTCTATTACGATTCTACGCGAATTCTTAACGATTTAAGTGTGGCGACAGTGGAGAACCCTTGCGGTTCGCGTGCATACCTTAGTAAGCAAACGGGTAGCTCGATTCACCCGCACGCATTGTTATGAATAACGCTTATTTTTAGCCCCCCCCCACATCTAGCGTCTTTCGAGCGTCGGCGTCTGGTCAGCGCTATGGAAAATGACGTCGCTGCGCAGTTGGGTCGACGCTGCGTCGACGTTGCGTCTAGCAGCGGCCATAGACTTGTAGACGCCGACGCTCGAAAGACGCCAGATATGGGGGGGCCCTTAGGCTTAAAGGCTCGAGCCCTCAAGACTCGACTATATTTGAGAATTGTATTTATTTATTTTACATTGTTTGTTTCTTTATACTAAAGTTGGTATTCCACCTGTCCAATATCTTGGTCCAATGTGCATCGCGTCTCACTCTCTCACTAAGCAAAATGTGGGATGCATATACACATTCACAAAGAAATTGAAATTATCTCTGGCTGTCGCAGCGCACTGCCGGTGCAGCACGAGGCCGCACTGGCAGGGTCGCCATGTAGGGTTGGGCGTTGAGACAAACAACTAGGTTCGAGTATAAACGTATAATGCATTAAATAACACTTACAAGGGCTTATATAAATACTATAGTAATTATGCGCATGTATGTGTGTAGGTAAGGTGTAGCATACACACTACAAATATCACCCTAATCGACAATTGTAATTGCAGCGTTTGCCAACTTCAGCAAGCCGGCTAACTGGGCCAAGAATATCTGGGAGTTGGATTTGGAAGACGACAACAACAACGGTTTCCAGGTGCGTGTTTCGCGACGAAATTGAGCTTATATCGACATCTGTAGGCCTAGCACATGATTGGCGCGACAGTATCTCGCGGCGAGATAGACTACCCGTCTTTTTCTAACTATGTTAACAAAAGAGGGCCGGATAGTCTATCTCGCCACGAGATACTATCGCGCCAATCATGTGCTAGCCCGGCTGATTATCTAAACGGCTACAAATATAATGACCACCAAAAAATACTTTGGTACCCTAAATAAAAAAATCATGCTTACCAAAAAAAATGATTGAACACCAAAAAAATAAGCCCTAAAATTACAAATGTACCACCGTTTTAATTACGACTGCACTTCAAATTGTATTCGAATACCAAATATATTGAATGATTACCAAAAATCATTAATGATCACCAAATCTTGAACACCAAATTAATGAGATTTTTGCACCTAAATAAACCACATGATTACCAAAAAATGTATACGTATTACCAAATAAAGTAAAATGATGCCAAAATTACTAGCCCCTCTCGCACCCCCCGTACCCCACACCGCATACCTACCTAACCTCACCTACTTTTCTAATAGCATACTGATATGCTACTAGAAAAGTAGGTTAGGTTAGGTTTGAATTGCAACCCATACAGAAACGAAATGCTACTAGAAAAGTGGGTTAGGTTAGGTTTGAACTGCGACCCTTACAGAAACGAAATGCTACTAGAAAAGTGGGTTAGGTTAGGTTTGAACTGCGAACCTTACAGAAACGAAATGCTACTAGAAAAGTGGGTTAGGTTAGGTTTGAACTGTGACCCTTACAGAAATGAAATGCTACTAGAAAAGTGGGTTAGGTTAGGTTTGATTTGCGACCCATACAGAAACGAAATTCTACTAGAAAAGTTTAGGTTTGAACTGTGATCCATACAGAAACAATTTTTACAATTTTGGTGGTCATTTACTATTTTCGGGTTTACAATGATTATTTTGGAGTCATTTGCTTTAATAGGATAGCAATATTTAAAAATTTGGTTATAATTTTACATTAAAATGGAGTTCTAATTTTGGTGGTCATTTACTATTTTTGGGTGTACAATAATTATTTTGGTGTCATTTTATTTAATAGAATAGCAAGATGTAAAATTTGTTTATCAATTGACATTAAAATGGGGTTTGAAATTTGGTAATCATTTACAATTTTTGGGTTAATAATGATTAGTTTGGTGTCATTTCCTTTAATATGATAGTAAAATGTAATAAAATTGGTAATCATTTCATATTAAAATGGTGTTATAATTTTGGTGATCATTTATGATTTTAGGGTGGTAAAGTAGATTTTTTTGGTATTAAATTTTATTAAATCTGGTGATCAGTTAAATAGCAGCCTATCTAAACGGTGTTTTTTTTTTAGTTTTGCGCGTTGGTCCCATAAAAATTACTTGTGACATATATTTACCTCGTAAAATATAGCTAAGGGTTGTAAAACACCTGTATACATTGAATTTTACGCTTGGAGAACCTTATCTATATTTCTCTATTCTTATTTCTAAACTTCAATTTTACTGTCATATTTAAGCTGTTTTAATAATAACTATCTTTTTATTTTCACGTATCTCCTGTAGTTTAGATACGTTTTCTTGTAGAATCATTCATCATGTATTTTTAAAGTCTTATGTATACCGTTTTGAAAGAAAGAGTCCTGCCTAGTTTCTTGAGCCGGGATCTGCTCGGCGCGGAGGATTTTCTTAACAAAATGATATGAACATACGAATGTAGTTTTCTAAAAGCTGTATTAACCGATTCGGGGCTGATGACACGCGTGCCGTGTCATCAATGTTTTTTACGTGTGGCGTATGACACGGGAGGAGTGTCATCATATTCTATGGTGCATGGCATGGCTGCCGTGTCATGAAATGATTGTTCCGCGCCACAGCCAAACGTTTTCGAAAATGGAACACGCAACGAATCGGTTAATATTGTTAGAAAGCTAAAGTGAACTGTGAAACTGAAGTATTAAGGTTGTTTTCAGAACGAGGACCTAATCGTGTGGATGCGTACAGCCGCTCTGCCGACGTTCCGCAAGCTGTACCGGCGCGTCAAGCACGACGAGCAGGGCTTCGCCACCGGCCTCGTCAAGGGACTCTATACTCTCAAAATCGATTACAGTGAGTATCAACCTTATTACATCGACTTATGGTCCTAATTGGTCAAGCACGAAGAGCAGGTCCAGGGCCATCTTAAACTAAGCTAGGGCCTAGGCACATAAGAATTTGGGGCCTTTTTGGAAAGTAAAGAAAGCTAATTAAACTAACATTTTTCTACTATGATCTTCTATTTATTATGGGTAATCAAATTTACTGTTACTGTCTGTCCTTCCTGGGTTCATCGCCTTAGACACGCCCGCCTCCATCCACGTAACGTGAATGTACCGAAGTATGAAAAATACCGTTAAGGCCGTTCCCGTACCCAAATGAAATCTACAATCGAGCGTCCCCTCACGCCACCCGTCCCGCCCCTAGATACAATGACGATACAACAGCGCCACGTAAGAAGTAGAGACTTAAATGAACTAACAGGACACTGATTTGTAAAACGTATTACAAAATACTGAAAAAGCATGCTGCATCTCATAGATGGCGTTAAAGTTAAAATGGAAAAATAAATGAAACATAGTGTAAATTAAATATTCATTTTAATGAAGTCAACTCTTATTTCAATAATATTTAATTATAAGGGTAAATACAGTTTATATTTAAACAAATTAATGACTGCAAGTTTTCTATAATATCATTATTTATTAGGTATACTGTGCAGGTATATCATCGATATTTATTAAAAAAAAACGGGCAAGTGCGAGTCGGACTCGCGCACGAAGGGTTCCGTACCATAATGCAAAAAAAAAAAACAAAAAAAGCAAAAAAAAAAACGGTCACCCATCCAAGTACTGACCCCTCCCGACGTTGCTTAACTTTGGTCAAAAATCACGTTTGTTGTATGGGAGCCCCATTTAAATCTTTATTTTATTCTGTTTTTAGTATTTGTTGTTATAGCGGCAACAGAAATACATCATCTGTGAAAATTTCAACTATCTAGCTATCACGGTTCGTGAGATACAGCCTGGTGACAGACGGACGGACGGACGGACGGACGGACAGCGAAGTCTTAGTAATAGGGTCCCGTTTTACCCTTTGGGTACGGAACCCTAAAAAGTTAGGGCATACCGATACAAGTGCGAAAAAATAGGTAATTCGCACATGTATCGTACAACGTTTTACAGTACATAATATGGCCCTTTAAATTTTCGACATTGTTACGTAATGTGCTAATTATCGCACTAATGCGGTAAAGTAGCACCATATTGTAATAGTACCTACATTACGCAAATAGGAAATTCGAAACGAGTGGCGATAAATTCGAACACGACCGAAGGGAGTGTTTTGAATCGACACGAGTTGCGAATTACCTATTGGCACATGTATCGTACAACGTTTTACAGTACCTACATACTAGGGTTTGCTCCCGGGAAATACCGGTACCGAAAGTACCGGGAATTGCCGGGATTTAGAGCCAAGCAAAGAACCGGCATTTCAAAATTAAATTCCCGGTACTTTCGGGATTTTTGGGACTAATATTTCCGGTACAATATTTGACTGTTTTCTGTTACTTAGCATGAAATATCATGTTTTTTAAAGAAATACATTATATAAATCCATTGCTGACGCTAATACTTTTACGGCTGACCATATATTAAAGCAAAACAAAAATAGTCAATGGGTTTGACAATGCCAACAAAATAAAATAGCTTATTATGAAAATATACGAGTGTTTTTTTTTAAGATACGATAAATAATTTTATACGAATAATTAGTTAGTTGTATACTAAATACGAGCAAAAACTAGAGATAATTGTGTAATAATAGTCACGTAATTGCTAATTGTCGCACTAGTGCTGTAAAATAGCACCATATGACTGTAAATCAAATTTATTCATTTTACAGGGTTCCATAGGTTCGTGGAATCACTCAAGATTCAAGACCTTTTTTCTCAGGAACGTGTAGAGGCCTCAAATTGAAATTATATCAAATAGGTACTCGGATCTACTCTATTGTCAAATATATTAGCTTTTTTTCTCGTATATCGCAAAAATCCGAATTAATATCAAAATACCGGTATTAATATTAAAATCCCGGGATTGACATGCAATATCGGAAATCAATCCCGGGATTGAGAATGATCCGATATTGCATGCCCTAACCAAGTTTCAACCTAACAACGAATAATAAATCCCGGGATCCGGATATTTCGATATTGGTCCTTCTCAATACCGAAAATGGAATCTTGAGCTTTGCGAGGGTTTCAAGGCACGAGGGTTAAACAAACAACTTCACAACAATTTCGTAAACGTAGCTCAAACAGTTATTCATAAATTAACGTTTTAAAACCGGCATTTTTGTGACTGACTGACTAATAGATCAAAAACCTAACCCACTTCCAGCTGACCTAGAAATTTTAAATTTGGCACCAAGGTAGACTATTAGGAGTTTATAGAGGGAACAATCTAAAAACTGAAAAAAATTATTGATAATTTGATGAAAAAAATATATATACTTATCGATAATAGGCTAGATGACTAATTTTCATTTATGGTATCAATCGATCAGGTTTGTCTTTAGGATCAAAAGTCTATATGGGATCCATTGCATTAAAGGAATATAAAAATCAGAAATGATAGTCAAAGTCCGACAGTCGTACTTCACTCGCGAAACGACCCGAACAAAACGATATGTGACCGTGACGTCAAGGTCACAAAGAGTCCATCTTGAAGTATGAACAAAACAAGAAAATTGCAGGTGAAATATTGCGTTTATGTATATAGTTTCCATACAATCTTTTATTGGATAAAATCTGAGGAATCGAATGGTAACTAACTGCGACAATTCTTCGACCGACGGTTTTGTCAGGAATAGTGATGGGTAGGACATCAATTTAAAATGAGTTTGTATGAGTACCTCATTTTCTAAAATGAGGTGTTACAATGTCTTACTTCAAATGAGGTGAGGTACTAGCATATTTTCAGCGTCGACTATTCCATTAACTCCAACGGCAACAAAAATATTTAATGTATATACATATTTATGTATTCATCACTTCCTTTATAAATAAATAAGTAGTAATATTTCATTGGAGTGCAATTCTGGAGGTTAAGAATAGAACTTTTAGGAGAAAGATAATTTTAGAATCAAACTAAGAACATAAAGTACCTAACTTAATTTGCTGCTTTTATGAAACTTGTTCTAATGTAGCTCTTTTTTATTGTTAGATTGTTTAGACCTCCTCCTTGCTACTTGATATAATTTTAAGTATAATAATCACTAGCGACCCGTCGCACGGGTTAGCAAATTATACACCTAAACCTTCCTCAAGAATCACTCTTTTGATAGGTGAAAACCACATGAAAATCCGTCCAGTAGTTTTTAAGTTTATCGCGAACATACAAACAAACCCACAAACAGACAGACGCGGCGGGGGACTTTGTTTTATAATATGTAGTTATATATTTCATAAGTACCTATTAACCATAAAACTACCACAATTTTTAACAAACTAAGGAGAACAAATTCAATATTTTCACAATCATTATTATATAGAAGTGACTAACTTACCACCTATAATTTAACAGTAATATCATCAATATGATAATAAACATAAACAAAGCACCATTCGAGCCGGCCGCACCGTCTACATTCACACTTCATTTTTTCATGCAAAAGGCACCAAGGAAGATCCGCGGGTATATTTACTGGCGAAAACTATGTCCATATTTTGTTATGATTATAAGAATTATTACTAGGTATTAGGTATTAGAGAACTAAAATTAGCTCTAGAGAACTAGAACGAAGTACGGACAAAATAAATATAAATATGTCATAATCATAACTTGTCAGTTCGAAGACGTTTACAAAGAATGTTAATAAAAAGTATTGCAAATTCAAATCGGTATAATTTACATCTACATGTTTATTTTACCTATGCAAGTTATACTTACTTTTTATTTAATAAACTTGAAACTTATTGAAATTATCATAAATTGTGTACGCTACCGTATTATATTTCAATAATATTTTAGTCACTTAAAGGATTTCTGTTTCTAACCAAGCTTCGTAAATGCCCGCCTGGTATACAGAGGGCGTACCGCGAACCAAGTTCGTCATGTTGCCTCCCTGTCACACTTACGTACGAATTTACAAGTGCGACAGAGAAGCAACACGTCGAAATTCGTTTTGAAGATTGATTTATCGCGCCATTTTGACACGTAAGTTAGGATCAAAAAGGCGTAAGATGTATGAAAGCTTGCAGCGCTTACGCTTGTTGTCTTTCGTGTTTAATTTTTAACGTATTTTCGGTGGTGACGCGAGGCGATATTGAAGTACGGCGCGTGTCTGTCTCACTCCCTCTTTGGATATTTCTAATTCGTTGTTTCATTTTGAGGTATTCATGTCACAAAGAGCCGGTGAGCGGTACAAACTCAATGCTTTTCTCGGTGGACCTTTTGTCGTTGCAATAAGGTTTGTAGTTCGGCAGTTGACAGTGTGGACCATTACGTCCATTACTCGTTTCTTCATTTGAGTTTCGAGTGTCGGCGAGCGGGTGAGGGGTGAGCACCTCGAGCGCCTCGCGCGATCCAGGGACTCTTTTGCGAGGTTATGAGGAACGTATGAGTTTTCAGGGTCGCGAGTGAAATTGAAAGGATAAGAGTTTTTTGAAATTTGAAGTGTGTGAATGATTTGTGTGGCAAGAGGTGTTTGTGATGCGCGCGAGTAAATGAGTAAAATGAATAGAGGTGTGATGTAAGACATTTTTGCGGTATGAAGTACTGCGACAAATTAACAAAATGAGCGGTACAAATGAGGTGCTTCACGAGTGAGCGACTCAACACTAGTCAGGAAGCTCTTCTTCCACATTGAACAATATTTGTAACTGAAAATAAAATATATTGTATGTGTTAGCATTTACAATTTGTCACATCATGTACAGTCGACGTCAAAGATATGTACCTAACCTATTGCACCTTACTCCTTTCTAATAAGGTGAAAAATGTATACATATATTTAACGTCGACTGTTCATATAAAGCACCGGTGGTGGTAAAGAACCAACGAGAGAAATAGAAATAAGACCCTGTATAATAGACTACGAATCGTGTGATAAATCAATTTACGATGGAATTCTGGCACACGAAGTTGAAACAATGTTATTCTAGCTAGGTAGTTAGTACAAAAGGTAAAATTGTTCTCTGCATACAATCAATAAGCATAATTAGCATGAATCACCTACCTCATGGGTATCTTCTTCCTCTAATAGACTAGTAACCCGATAAGTGTCATCCACCTGTGCAATGCGTGGGTTCAAAATGTTTGAGCCGGTCGCCTCACTGTCAAAACCAAAATTAAATAAATGTATGATGTTTTACAGCATATATGGACTTTACCGCACTAGTGCGATAATGCACACACACATTACGTAACTATGTCAAATATTTAAAGGGCTATATGTACTGTAAAACGTTGTACGATACATGTGATAATAGGTAATACGCAACTCATGTCAAATTAAAACACTCCCTTCGGTCGTGTTTTAATTTATCGCCACTCGTGAATTTTCTATTTTTCGCACTATTTTTTATCATCAAGTGATGATGAACAATAACAGCCACATTTTGCCTCTCATTAAGCATCCGGACAAATCTGTCGGTCGAAGAATTGTAGCAGCCAGTCATTTCTTTACAACATCACTCAATTTAAGGAGTCATCCATTAATTACATCACACGTGTAGAGGGAGGGGGTCAAGAAAATGTGACATATTGTGACATGGGGGAGGGGGGAGGCACAAACTTTGTGACGTCACTTTAACTTCATCAGTAACCGAAAAATTATTTAAATTATTTTATTCGCTGTACATTTAAATAACAAGTTTTTAAAACGATAATCGTTTTTATTCGTTTAATTTTCTTTCCTAAGCAGTTTTGGGTTATAAAATTACTAATATTTATATCGTCAAAAATATTTTGATAAAATATTAATAATAATAAGTACCTAAGTACTTACTTAATTCGATTTGGCGATTTCGTAGAAAAAATGTGACGTCACACTAGGGGGGAGGGGTTTGCCAAGTGTGACAAGGAGGGGGGGAGGGGTCAAAAAACCTAGAAATTCGTGTGACGTAATTAATGGATGACCCCTAATTAGTCCATTACTATTTCATAAATTGATCATGGACCCGCGAAACGCAGACAGACAGACATGACGAATCCTTAAGGGTTCCGTTTTTTGCCATTTGGCTACAGAACCCTAAAAATGCTCTATCACAGGTAAATGAGAAATTGAAAATGGAAATAATTGCCCAAGATTATTAGTTTTATTAAAATAAAAAATCGGTCAACACGCTCAAGAAAAGGAAATCATTTACTATTGTGTAGGGTAGGTATAATATAAAATAACTATCAGTTCATTAAAAAATACGTAAAAGAATAACGAAAGTACGGACAATCGGTAAATCCCGGGATTTTAATTTCCGGGACTTACTCAGGCAACCCTATTACATTCTATCAGTGTACATTTTTAGGGTTCCGTACCCAAAGGGTAAAAACGGGACCCTATTACTAAGACTTCGCTGTCCGTCCGTCCGTCTGTCCGTCTGTCATCAGGCTGTATCTCATGAACCGTGGTAGCTAGACAGTTTAAATTTTCACAGATGATTGAATTTCTATCGCCGCTATAACAACAAATACTAAAAACAGAATAAAATAAATAGTTATACAACAAACGTGATTTTTGCCGTTTTTTGCATAATGGTACGGAACCCTGCGTGTGCGAATCCAACTTGCACTTGGCCGGTTTTTTTAAATTAAGTACCTCTTGTAGAATATCAAATAACTGATGAGGGCAATGTATCTCGTACGATATTATTGATCGGCGACATTTTATTTAGTTTTCGGCGAACATTTGCTAAGTAGGTAGTACTAATAGCCATCTAGGAAAATAAGTACAAAATATGTCCAAATAATTGAGAATATCAATTCAAAGCATAAAAAGATATAAGCATCTGCACTGATAGGAAAACAGTAGGTATCTAAATCTAACTAAGGTCTTTTCGTACGCCGCCGCTGTGAGTAGGTAGGTATTTATCGCAACGCACGAAGTTACGCGCGACATAGGTACCTACATATGCGACGTTATCTATGAAAAGGGACCTTATTGTCGATGGCGCTTCCGCCATTATCAACGATGTTCTGATATAAATACCACGCCACATGTGCGTCGTAAGCGCCATAGACAATAAGGTCCCTTTTCATAGATAATGCCACAATTAGAATTAGAACTTACTCGTTACTTTGAATGTCAGTGGTTGATGAAATCGGAGATTCCATTTCCATATTTTGCAGTCTGTAAATAAAGATAAATTGTAGTAGTGTATTGTGTTACGTAGGTAGGGCTAAAAAGCACAAGTCAAATAATTATACTCACTCGATGTAGTCTAAAGATGTAGTATCATGTTCGGCTGTGAAATTATCCAATTTTCTTCTTTTCCTAGAAAGACAAAAAAGTAAAAAGTTTAGACGCATGACAAATCACGAGCTGATAGTGGATGCATTGCTAAAAGAACGCTTTATGCGTCTAATTGTGTGCGTTACGTGTATCACTGTGTGCTCGTATTTATAGGAAGGCCCACTACACCGCTACCGCGTAACTACGACTCACGGAGACGCAACATAGACGGCAATGTTTTCTGTCTTTGCCGTGTGCGGCGCTAGTGCCGCGTGGTGTAAACGTCGCGAATCGCAATATATAAATAGGGAACGGCCTTAATTTCTATGCAATTTTTTAACGATATGCATCCCCTAATCATACTAATGTAGTAATCGTAGTATTCGACAGATTATAGACCTTACCTTGTAACACATAAAGTCGTTTTTCGCAGGATACCCGGTGATCGAGTTCGACGGGACTAAGTCGTTCGTGATTTCGACGACGTCCCTACTCGGCGGCAAGAACCCGTTCCTGGGCGTGGCCTACATCGTGGTGGGCACGCTGTGCCTGCTGCTGGGCATCGTGCTGCTCGTCATACACGTGCGGTGCTCCAAGAGGTAACTAATGAGCAATAGTGAACCTTACGTCTTTGAGATAAGGTGTAATGCTGTGCGGCGGTGAGAACCCGTTCCTGGGCGTGGCCTACATCGTGGTGGGCACGCTGTGTCTGCTGCTGGGCATCGTGCTGCTCGTCATACACGTGCGGTGCTCCAAGAGGTAACTACTGACCTATAGTGAACCTTACGTCTTTGAGATAAGGTGTAATGCTGCGCGGCGGTGAGAACCCATTCCTGGGCGTGGCCTACATCGTGGTGGGCACGCTCTGCCTGCTGCTGGGCATCGTGCTGCTCGTCATACACGTCCGGTGCTCCAAGAAGTAACTACTGACCTATAGTGAACCTTACGTCTTTGAGATAGGGTGTAATGCTGCTCGGCGGTGAGAACCCGGTCCTGGGCGTGGCCTACATCGTGGTGGGCACGCTGTGCCTGCTGCTGGGCATCGTGCTGCTCGTCATACACGTGCGGTGCTCCAAGAGGTAATAACTGACCTATAGTATATAGTATATAGTATAGTGAACCTTACGTCTTTGAGATAAGGTCTAATGCTGCTCGGCGGCAAGAACCCGTTCCTGGGCGTGGCCTACATCGTGGTGGGCACGCTGTGTCTGCTGCTGGGCATCGTGCTGCTCGTCATACACGTGCGGTGCTCCAAGAGGTAACTACTGACCTATAGTGAACCTTACGTCTTTGAGATAAGGTGTAATGCTGCTCGGCGGTGAGAACCCGTTCCTGGGCGTGGCCTACATCGTGGTGGGCACGCTCTGCCTGCTGCTGGGGATCGTGCTGCTCGTCATACACGTGCGGTGCTCCAAGAGGTAACTACTGACCTATAGTGAACCTTACGTCTTTGAGATAGGGTGTAATGCTGCTCGGCGGTGAGAACCCGTTCCTGGGCGTGGCCTACATCGTGGTGGGCACGCTCTGCCTGCTGCTGGGGATCGTGCTGCTCGTCATACACGTGCGGTGCTCCAAGAGGTAATAACTGACCTATAGTGAACCTTACGTCTTTGAGATAAGGTCTAATGCTGCTCGGCGATGAGAACTGAAAAATCGATCTAGCTAGGTCTTATCTCTGGGAAAACTCGCTTTTTTGAGTTTTTAGATGTTTTCCGAGCAAAGCACAGTCTCCCAATATCAGATATTTCCATTTTATACTACAAATTTAACTAATCTTGAAATTTCGGTTTCCATACTATCTTTTTATGTTTTTTTTTTCTTGTGACGCAATATCGCACAGCATTAGTGTATAATCCACTTATCCCTTAAACCCACAGGGGGTTTACATTCCCCCTTAACATTCTAACATTATAACCTTTCCTACTCCAGCATCATAGGCCCTCCTCCCGATTCCTTGCTCCTAGAAGTCACCGACAGCCAACCGGCTTGCGTGTAAGTTTATACACACTGTAGTCTCTATTTTGAAGCGTAGCAACAGTATTTAGTATAGTTGGTACCCTAACTTATGACAAGTTTTCACAGACAATAAAATATGACATTGATGCATCAAGGCGGTTTGTTAACAAGGGCCTATAGGGAATCGCGAAAATCGACATTTAGGGCTCATTTAGACGATGCGAGAACTCGAGTGCGAGTTTCATTCATCATCATCATCATCATTTCAGCCTATATACGTCCCACTGCTGAGCACAGGCCTCCTCTCATGCGCGAGAGGGCTTGGGCTATAGTCCCCACGCTAGCCCAATGCGGATTGGGGACTTCACACACACACCTTTGAATTTCTTCGCAGATGTATGCAGGTTTCCACACGATGTTTTCCTTCACCGAAAAGCTAGTGGTAAATATCAAATGATATTTCGTACATAAGTTCCGAAAAACTCATTGGTACGAGCTGGGATTTGAACCCGCGACCTCCGGATTGAAAGTCGGGCGTCATATCCATTCGGCCACCACCGCTTTTCATTACCTCGCGGGTTTTGGTCGGTCGGTTGAATTGGACGTAACCAATAGTCCGCAATGTAACTAACAACGCATGCGAGTTCGCGCGCCGTCTACATCAGCCCTTAAGTATACTGAAGAAAATAAACACTATGTATGATTGTTGTCACCATAAGATGTCGGGGCTTAATATAGGTTTAGGTATTCAGGAATGGCTAAATGCACTAGGTAGTACATTCGTAAGGCGTAGGTATTTAACGCGAGAAGTTAGCGAGGCGTAATGCAGTTTCTTTATTGCACTAAGTGACATTTAATCGCACATATAGGTAAGGACTAATGACACTAACTAATAGGGAATATTAGGCAAAGCTCTGCGTAGGTGGCACCACTAGCAAATACAGTAAACAAACCTCATTGACATGATCAATGACACATCATGCGTCACTAGGTCAATCACATAATATGGCCTAACACGACAATCGAAAGTTCGGTTTCTGCCTCTCTATCACTCTTGCTTATTCGATGTTCGATCAATAGAGAGGCAGATAAAGAAAATTAGATTTTCGCGTTTCGCAGTAGGCCACCTGTAAACAAACCGCTTTGGTGCATCAATGTCATAGTCAAAAAACTATTTAAGGCCTAGTATGCATAAGTTACTCTATGGGTTACTAAACAAATTAGTGCTGCACTCTGGCGGCAGAACATTGCAGTAACACTCCCTATTACATTAGTTGTAGTACTTGTAGCAAATATTCATTTCGTCACTATGTCATTATAATTATATCGGTTGTGGCCTGTAACACGAGCAAATAATTAAAGCATAGATTGTACTCCTCAAACGGTGACACTTTTGTTCAACAACTTTTAAAAATTATGAAGTATTTAGACTCCCTATTTTTCATACAAAATAAATATTATCTTCAATGGAAGCCATCGCCACGCCATATCATTGTGATTGACGTTGCTTGTCACGCCTTAATCATAACAAAATTCGCAATACATTGCGTCTTAGAATAAACTTTAAAGTGTATTAAAAATCAAACCACAAGTTATTTTTAAAAATCGCTGAACAAATGTTGGTCAGTATGAGGGGTACAGCCTACAGTTAAATTTTTTGCTCATATTATAGGCCACACCCGGTATACATTATTATAAGTAAAGGGTAAAGAACCATAAAGATAAAATAATTAGTTATCTATTATAAAAACAGCGTAGTTAAGCGATATCTTACATAGGTATACAAAACGCTAACGTAATAGTTCTACTTTATGGAGTTATACAAATTCTTATTTACAAGAGTAAAAGAGACAATATGTGGCTTTACATCAGAGAATGATCCTTATGTACATGGAGCATAAGGGGATCTTCTAGGTATGGAATGCCGCACGGGTTTGATACCTCGTCTACTATAGTCAGACCGTAAAAATTCTGCAGCGATTTTGATGGCCCACGCAGTGCAAGTGTCATTTTAAACGTCAAACTTCTATGAAATTATGACCTATACAGGCTATACATAACACTTACACTGCGTGGGCTATCAAATCCGCTGCAGACTTTGTTTGGTACGACTCTATTATTTTATTATCATAAGATTAAAATATATAACGATGTTTTTATTTCCAGCACCACCGAGATGATCAACGTGAACCCGCGAACGCCGTACTCCTAAACGGTGTCACAGGTAACGCTATTCAGAATCAATCCGTCTCTATCTACCAAGTGGTGCCAGAATGGGACGAATATCTTTATCATCATCATACCTAGGTCTAATAGAAATTGTCAGGCCGGTGGACCATATCAGTAACAAAAATGTGTAGACATTAAAATATATTTTATATTCTTTTTGGATGACAGTGCTAATAATAAAAACCGGTCTGTGGGGTTCCGTAGTTGCCCGTCCGTCACAAAAGGCAAAGTTTATAGGCAAATTCCTGGTTGAATACGGAACTCTAATATTTGTTATATCCGGTTAAACAAGTTTGTTAGTAAAAAAAGGCGCGAAATAAAAAAAATATTGGGATGATAACCCTTCGCGTCTACAGTTTTTAAATTTGCTCCTTTTTTACTAACGGAAATGGCTTGACAGAGTATAATTACTCTGTTTTATAGGATTTTGCTACTGATATGGTTGGCTAGCCCACTTAGAGTGCAAAACAATCTTAGCACCAACGCAACGATGCCTTTTCCAACTACTGTAGGTACTACCAAAGAGTTATTAACTGAAAAGTTGCGTGAAATAGAGTCGCTAGATTGCCCCAAACTCTTGTATGAATGTTTCGTCGGGTGACAAGCAAAAGTCACTAAGGACTATCAAAAAATTAAAGTAACAATGCACTTTATTACACTTGTAACACGGTTTATTGTCCAATAATTTCAATGGTGTTTGTTAGTGACTTTTGCTTGTCACCCGACCGTTTGAAAGTTGTTACTATTTTTAACATCTCGTGGTTAACATTTAGGTGACAAGTAAAAGTCACTAATTAAAAAAAAATTAACAAAAATCGACCTTCTTTTAGTACTTATATGGTTCACTATGGCTATGAACACTATGGCTTGTGGTGGTACTTAGTGACTTTTGCTTGTCACACGACGATTTAATGACAAAGTACTCTTGTTACCTTTTTGCTCTATGGTCCTTGACACTTTTGAAAAAAATAATACATATTATCAAGTAGAAGTTTTTTTTATTAACTTTATATACTAAAAAGTTGCACGTCCACAGTTTATTTTGATGAAATTTTAAAAATTATTTGAATTAAACGTAAATAAAGATACAAAATACCTAGTTATATTTTTTTGAGACCACGTATGAATCCGATTTGCATTTTATCCAATTTTAGTTGCAGTCTCTAAAAATGAAAACAATGAAATGTCATTGTAAATTAAAATAGAATGGAATGTATTATTTTATTAGCAAGCGTGTACAGTCAACAACAGAGCTATGAATACAGGCAAAGTGCCAATAATATGTATACACCTTAATGTACAGGCAATAAAGTACTGTATACATATTTTTGGCACTTTGCCTGTATTCATAGCTCTGTTGTTGACTGTACACGTGTGATTGTGTGTCACCCCATGAAGACGTCCATAGGCTACGATAATCACTTACCATCAGGCGGGCTGTATGTTTGATTGCAAACATTTTAAATTACAACTACTAATATTAACTGTATAAATGAGTTAACGAAAAACGAAAGTTTGCACATTTTCGTATTCTCGATTTGAAAAGTACCTACTCGATCGTAAGATCAAGTTCCTTATTAAGGTTGATTATTGCTTATTTAAACAACTTTTGTGCAGGATGTGGGTCTCGGAGTAATTAACAATGGAGCCGCCATTAACAGGCTTTCCCCTCTGTCGAAAATAGGCGGCCAATGGTCAACCACATGTCAACCATATGTATGGACTGACGTTTATCTGACATGACGTACCTATACATTTGATGTGCCCCTCCCCCGCAAAAACGGCAGACTATTTTGTACCGAAAATTTTAGACATGGCGTCTCCGTTGGTTATACCCTCTAAGATGTGGGTATTTAAAATCTATATTTTACATATTTTATGTAGAAATGGTAAATTAACAATTATTTGTTGTGTTTAAGTATTGTTTAATTTTAATATAAAATATTTCAGAATTATTGCACATGATACTTAAATAAATTACTTACACACGTAGATGTGTTAGATTTTTGTTAAAATTGTAAAGTAGAGACAAAAAATAACGGCTTCGAATATAAATTGATTATAATGTATTCTCTAAATAATGAATTAATTAATCAACTACTTTGCCATTTTGCCAATCTCTTGAGTTAAGTGATAGGTCTTTACATGCGAATCAGGCCCTACCGTGAAAACCGAAACTTGAAATTTCGTTATAGAAAAGAAAGAAAGAAAATATACATTTATTTACGTCAAACAAAACCAGTTAAATTAAAAACAAGACATAGGTCAGATGGACCTTAAAAAGGACCCCCCCCCCACTCAGCGAATATGCAAGAGCGATAGAGAGGCATAGGTATAACGAAACTTCGATTTTCGTTTTTCGCGGTAGGCGTTCAGTAAATTAACAAGTTTTGTGCTAAATGGCATCCCAATGCCTACAGCCGTATTCGAACAATGAGATACGTCAAATACTAGATATTGAAACGATATGGATTGGATATGTCAGTGTCAAAAATGACGTTTTTGTTTGAAGAAAAGTCAATTTTGACACTTGTTTGAAACTGACATATCTAATCCATATCGTTTCCAGATCTATTAATTGACTTATCTTAAAGTTAGAATCGGACCGCTAGTCTCAATTAAAGGTTGCATTTGAGTTAGTAGACATAACATTTTCTGCGGTATGTAAATATAAAAGACATATTAATGCAATATAAGTATATATCATAAAAGGATAGATTCCTTCTGTATTATTTTGTATGTATCTCGCTCTTTGCTTTAAATTGAAGTGATACTAACCTGCGATTTATTTATTGAAATATTTTTTATTTGAACTAATGTTTTAGTTCGTTTTTTTAGCATTAGAAATAAGGTAAACAATCTTGACGTGTCTTTTAAATGAAAAACACATGTTAAAAATAAGTTACGGCAATTATGTAACATTTATGAATCTAATACGATCATTTATATTCTTCTGCTTTCATAAGTAATAGTTATAGATTTTTAAAAAGCGTTTTTCAATTAAAAGACATGTTGAGATCGCTTACCTTCTTCCAAGTTCTTTCTAATGCTAAAAAAAACGAACTATAGTTTATTAATTAGGATTCAACTTAAATAATAAATGTTAATGAATTTTATTATGTACTAATTAAGATTTCAAGTGCCTTCTTGTTCACAGTAGACGCTTTTGTGTAATATTCGAGCATTATTTCCATTATTACCGATGGATTAATGATTCATATTTGTAGCATTCTAATTAGCAACAAAAATAAATTAAAAGCAACGATTTAATGGAATGCATTTATCTATAAAAAGCGATCGAATGATTATTTTCCTGCGCAAGACGCGATCTCGCATAAAACCTAAGTTTTATTGCATAACCGCGACCACCGAAGTTCGCAAATCGCGGGCATCTTTCATTGTCACTCTAATTATATAAGTAAAAGAGATAGATGCCCGCAGTGGTCACGGTAGGCCCTCTGATCCACACTTTAAAGTTTAAGATGAAATAGTGCTCTCGAGTTTGACAGCTGAAGATGGCGGAATTGTCAAACGTCAACTTCTGGCTACTGAATAATACCTACATATAGTCTGACAAAAAAGAGTAGAAATGAAAAAGTGGCAATACTGTAGTGTCGTCCCTTTCAAATCAATCTATATAAGAAAACGGGACGACACTACAGTTTGCCATTTTTTAATTTCTACGCTTTTTTGTCAGACTATAGAGTCGTGCAGTGCCATTCACATTAGCTGTCAAATTCCAACATCATCAATGGGTCTTTGCAGAAAACCAATGAGACGACTTTTTCAACTTACCGGATTAACGCTGCGTCCTACGCAAGCGAACAACTCGCGAACGTGACGCGGCGCGGCGCGGCGGGCCCAAGGCATTCGCGTTCGCAACGAGATCGCCCACGTAGGACACTTGTATAGGTATCAAAGGATTGATTCACCCTGCTTCGCTTCGCGTTCGCGTGTTGTTCGCCTACGTAGTACGCTGCGTAAATACGCAACGGTGTTTTAAAACGTGCGCAGTGTAAGAGTTACATATTGTGAGCATAACTACCCGTACCTAAAGTCAAAAATATAGTATAAGAAATATAATACCTATGAATAATGTAATATTCAAGCACTTGGACCAAATCATGAAATATAATAATAGCTTTTGATATGTATGTATAATGCTTTTATTAATTATTAAGTCAGTATTAATGCCCTCTGGATTCTTAACAATAACAAATATTTCTTTGAGATTTGTTTTTTAGAGTTTGTTGTTATTGTTAACGTATTGATTTCTAAAAACATTGTATATCTCGTTTTAAATTTGTCGTCTTTACTCAAAGAGAACATAACTATGTATTCGTTAAATGTGGATGTTATGTTACTGTACCTACTGAATTGTTTTTCTGAAATGAATTTGACTAAATTAAACAATGAGATGTTCAGATACTATGCGCCATGATATGCAAAGTTTATAGACAACAATACAATTGGACGTAGTTTAGGGTAAAAGATCCAATCCACAAAAATTTGTTAGTGAAATTTGAACTTTCTTTCAAACGGAAAAGTCATTCATTTAAATGACAAATTTTAGAGGATGGATCTTTTACGCTAAACTACGTCCAATTTAAACCCGAAATTATTAACCTTTCTTATGTTTGTGGTGGTTCAAACAGAAAAAAAAACAATAAAATAATATTGTCTTCGGTTACAAGCAATAAAATGACAAAACATCGGCAAGGATCATACACAGACGAGAGACTAAGGCCTGAAACGAGACAACTACCATATTAACCCTTTATAAGGCAGAGGCGATATATCGACCACATACGCTCAATCAGAAATTCAACCATACTGTTTTAATAATAGGGCTCAAAATCGTTTGCATTAATTGAATATTCAACTTGCTTTTAAAATAGATTTTTGAAATGTAGGCTTCTGATAGCTGCAACAAATTCTGCGATAGCACGTCCCTGTCAACGGGCCTTATAAAGGGTTAAAGGAGTAAATAGTGCGAAATATTGTAGCTAAAATTTTGATACCTAGCTGTAATAGGCGTAACTGTACGACCACATACATCATCATCATCATCGGCCTACTCTCGTCCACTGCTGGACATAGGCCTCTCCTATTGCACGGCATTGAGCATGATTTGCGGCAACTCTGATCCAGCTCTTGCCAGCCACCTTGCGAAGGTCATCGCTCCCTCTAGGCGGGTACATACGCTTTGTGCTAACTGCATATAGTTACGTTAGTGTTTGAGCTACGCCATTATGGGCCGTATTACAGGGCCGTTCAGCGCGATCTTCTAAATTCTAAATTATATTTTGCACTATTTTGTCTCAGAATTTCTTTGTCTGTCATATATTTTAATTTATCATTATTTCTGTAAGTATGTATACTTATGTATTTATTTGCTATTCGGAATTAACTACACTTATTGGATCTCTAGGTACAATATGTATTGAATATTTTAGATCAATGTTTTTATGTCTTAGGATTAGTTGTTACATATTAAATAAATGTTTAGATATTTAAAGATAATAACAACTTCGTTTTATTTAACAATTCCTCTTAACGCACAATATTGATTACTTACTTATAATGATATAGGATGAGCAAATATCGAGTAAAAGTGCATATACATTCCCCGTCTGTCTGTCTGCTTGTGTGTCAGACATGAAGCGTTTATGTCGGTTCTTTTTTAATGAAAATATAACCTCGTTAAGAATAATGGCCTCTACAAATTTAGGTACTTTTAAGGCCTGTGCATGCCGGTTGCGTGTGCGTGACGTGCAGGTGTGCGTGCGGCGTTGTAGTATACAGATCCTTATGAGAGACGGCACACCGCTTGCGTGACGTGTGCGTGTGCGGCTCCAACATTTTAACGCACGCGCACGTGCACGTCACGCACACGCAAGCCGGTGTGCACAGGCCTTAACTCTTAACTGATAACCGATAAATGGTGATTTAAAGTTGCCTATCAGAATAATTAACATGCGATACGTAAATCCAAATCTAATCTACTCTTAATTCGTCTAAAACGTAATAGGTAGGTATACACTCCAGCGCATGATTGTTAAGGACTTATTTCATATCTATGCATCTGATACATGTGTTTCGTTATCGGCATTCAGACGGCTAATTAATCAAGGATACGAAAAACAATCGACGTACGCTTTTTCTTTGTTTCATAAAATGTAACCAAATCGTCGAGGTACGTATTTTGCTTCTGCGTGCCACCGTTGCGTAGCCGACAGCGATACATACGCGTGTAGTAAGAATAATATCATTATACCGATTTGCTTATGGCTCCTCTACACGATGGCCCAGCGCCGGCCATTCCAAGGGACGCATTTATGCGTTAGAGGGAGCAAGTGATATTGCTATCTCATTCTACCGCATGGCTGCGTCCCTTGGAGTGCCCGGCGCTAGCCCATCGTGTAGAGGAGCCATTAAATTACTATCCCAATGCACAACAGATTATTAAGTAAGTACCTACCCTATAGGTAGTATTACGAATCATCGGAATAATAAGTTCCCCGACCGGCATTATTGCGGATACTGGTGATTTAGTACATAAGTGGTTTAAACGACGGCTCGCATGAGGGCTTATTATATTCACACGGTCGCTGGACACATTGGAAATGGGAACCGAAGTAGGACCGAAAGCTTCCGCAAAACGCCCATTTACTTGTTTTGAGACGACTGCTCTTGAAGAAAAAGAAAAAGCCCTAGAACTTGTCTATTTTCTAAGGAAATTGTAGGTGCGACTCTCCGCCTGATGATCCGGGATTAAGAACACTTTAATCGCATTAAAATATCGTCGTTATTCCGGCATTTAGTTTATCTGAAGAAAATAAAGCACCATACTAATCGTTTTATCTCCGATACGCGGCGTGTTGAAGATTACCGGTAGTTGTGAACCGACGTCCGAGTGTTGACGTCGCGATGGCCAAGCTAGTGGTGTGGGCGTGTCTGCTGGTCGCCGTCGCGGCACAGGACGACTTGTACGAACTCAATATTATACACTTCAACGATTTCCATGCACAGTAAGTACATTTTTTCTTCCGTTAAGCTAAATAAATGTGCGAACATGCTCGACTTGTTGGTTTGTCTGGACAGGGCTAACTCACAACTGTCTTCAACAACAAAACCCAATTTATACTTCTGTCGTTCTTACACTTAATCTAGGTAATGGGTCTAACTTTGATCTGCTACAAATATTGACCCGGTTTGTAAACAAATACCGACTTAGGTACCTATCTATATTGATTTTCATTACATATATATACAATCTGGGTTTCTGCTGCGAGTAGGTATCTCAAACTAACTAATGACGAAAAAACCAAAAGGAAGGGTTAAATGTTCTTATTTCGTGTGTAATTTCGTAGCGTCGGTCGAAGCAAGCCGATGAACGATGAGCCGATGAATTTATACGGAAAAATCCGTAGTGGAAATATAGTTCTTAAAACTACCTACTTATTTAATTCCCAGAGGTAGAACAAACGTCTAGTAACATTTATAAAGGGGTCGGTTTTCTGTTATTCTCTACAAAAATTTGCTGACCCCTGACCTATTCCCTGTCGCCACCTAGGGACTGTTCTAATAGCGTGCTTCATTGTAGTTTCGAGGAAGTCAGTCCCTCGGGCACAGTATGCAACCCCGCCGACACCTGCATCGGGGGCTACGCGCGGCTCTACACCGCCATCCGCGAGGCGCGCGAGGCGGAGCCCGACTCGCTGGTGCTGAACGGCGGCGACACATTCCAGGGCACCATCTGGTACAACTTCCTGCGGTGGAACGTCTCGCAGCACTTCATGAATCTGCTGCCGCATGACGCACACGTTTGTATCTTATTACCTTTAACCAGCCGCCATTGACTTCATAGGGTAATTGCGTCAGTTTAGTGTCCAGTGCCAGTTTCCGTCCACTTGACGGATTAGCAAATAATACATTTCATTTTTAACTTGCTACTTGCAAAATATATTTTTTATGTAGGTAGATAAATTGTTTAGATATTAAATTAAGGATTGCAATAAGTAAGTCTAAATTTGTGCAGCAATGAACGTTTATATTCAAATTTCTTCAAGTGGACGAAAACTAGAGCCGGATGAAAACTAGCGCAATGACCCTATACATGATGATTTTTAATTGGTGATCAAGAAGATCAACTCAGTACCTATTCTTTTTATGTTACTAACCGATTGAGTTTTCAGGTTGGCTCAATAAAAAATAATAAAATAATGACATCAAGCCCATATCAGTCTTAATTTGTTTAATTAGACATGAATTATGTGTCGCTTAACTTAAAACTCGGGTAAATTCATCTGTCAGATTATGCTATTTTGGTATAGGCACCTAATACGGTAGATATTAACGGAGAGGGTGGAATGGATTTACCCGAGTTTGAAGATATATAAGCGACACATATATGACTATATAAAATAACACAAACAAATCGATTTGACAACCTGATTTATCGGGGTATAAGTACGAGTAGGCATGTGTCTGATTGATTGATATATGATATGATTTCAAATTCTATTCGGATTAATACTTTTATCAGAATGTACCTACGTTTTTATTACAATACCTCTAATCTTACCCTAAAGATTTCGGAAGAGGTTAATCACATAGGTACAATTAATCCGTAAATTGTATTTTTTTAATAACTATTGGTTCCATTCCATAGGAAACATTGTTCAGTATAATCATCTTCATCAGCTACAGAACCAAAATCTCTTTAAAACACGGCATTTTTCTGTCAAACTTTCGGCGCGATTCGGGAAATGAATTAGCGATTCACTAGATACGAAATAGTAACGATATGTGACGTTCCACGGCAAAAAGTACCTTATGGCGGTTGGCGCTCACGCTATTATTAACGCCGCTCCAATATTATTGCGGCCATAAGGTACCTTTTGCCGTCGAACGTCACTTATCTTTACTATTTCATATCTAGTGAATCTCTAATTCATTTCCCGAATTGGCTACTTTCCTACTAGTCAAATCAGTTTCTTTTTTAGAACTGTCAAAACGATTTTCTAATATGGAATTTATATGAAAACTTGTGTCACTACACAAGTCACAGTCAGCTCACCTACTTTTTATACTTCCATCCGATTTATTAAATATAAATTATGTTTAAAAATAACTGCTAGGTATCTATGTTTTTCTAATAATTATCTGGTGCTTTATTTCGTGCACGGTGTGGAATAATTTATTTTAAGTATACGAAAGTGCCCAACTGAGCCGTTTGAATGTCCTCGCCAGGTGCTGGGCAACCACGAGTTCGACCACGGGCCCGAGGGCCTGCTTCCGTACTTGGAGCGCCTGAACGCGCCCATGCTCGGCGCCAACGTGAACACCACCTTCGAGCCGGAGCTGACGCCCTACCTGCGCAACCACATCGTGCTGGAGCGCCGCGGGCGCAGGATCGGCATCATTGGAGTGTTGCTCAGAGTGGTTGGTACATTGGGTCGTTTGAATGTTGCCCTCGCCAGGTGCTGGGCAACCACGAGTTCGACCACGGGCCTGAGGGCCTGCTTCCGTACCTGGAGCGCCTAAACGCGCCCATGCTCGGCGCCAACGTGAACACCGCCTTCGAGCCGGAGCTGACGCCCTATCTCCGCAACCACATCGTGCTGGAGCGCCGCGGGCGCAGGATCGGCATCATTGGAGTGCTGCTCAGAGTGGTTGGTACCTATTGCGACCAAGCCTAGTCGTTAGTGACCTTGGCTGCGACCCTTCATAACCCCTATTTGAGTGATTGCGTTCGTTGCTTATTAGGAATGTGCCCTATGTATTCCTATTTATCTATTTAAGGACATTTATATCGCCGCTTATAGTACCCATAGCACGAATAAGAATAAGAATGATTTATTGCAGTACTGCGTACATTTGTGGACGAGCCATGGAAATCCGGCTCGAAGGACCGAGCTTAGTTACTCGCGAAATGATAAAACCAATGATGCGGTAAAAAACAAAAGTACATACGTACAGCAAGCAGTATCTAAATACATATACTTTTTTTTATAACGCCAAATCAATTCAATTCAATTTAATTGTTACACATTAAACACCTTTAAATATTAGCAGTCAAGCGGAAACGTTTCAGATTATAATTATAAGTACCTATATGTATAGAAGGTATGCCACTGTTACAGGTCTATCTAATTTAGTAGTCAAATAAGGCACGATTTTATCTTAGACGTTAAAAAGTAACTCTTATGTACATAGTAAATGATTTCAGTTCTCAGCGCCAATCGGAGGCGTAATAATGGAAGACGAGGTGGAAGCCATCAACCGCGAGGCGGCCATTTTGGAGGAGCAGGGAGTCGACATCATCATAGTGCTGTCTCACTGCGGCTACGCTCCCGATCTGTAAGTAGATACTTCTTAAGTTTATAATGGGAGAGGGGTGCCGCCGCTGCAGGCCACAAAACACTGCCTGGTTCCAAGATACGGTTGGCAAATAGTTAAGAAATACGAACGTTTTCGAGAAAATGTGATGAAAAACAATTATGCCTTGCATCTGTATCAATCTTCGTCCCGACAAAGCTTCGCGAAAGGCGTGGCGTTCAAACATTTAACCCTAAAGATACTTCTGCTAGTTCTGCTTGTAATACGTTCGCCAATCCGAGGCAGAGGGCCTACCGCGAACCACGACGTGTTGTCTCCCTGTCACACTTACGTACGAATTTACAAGTGTGACACAGAGGCAACACGTCTAATCCAACGCCATCCACTCCAAGGACGCATTTATGCGTTAGAGGGAGCAAGTGATATTACTATCTCATTCTACCGCATGGCTGCGTCCCTTGGAGTGGCCGGCGCTGGACATCGTGTAGAGCAGCCATAACGTGGTTCGCGGTAGGCCCTGAGTATATTGTAACATGGTTATATGCAGGCGAATGGCGGCGGAGATATCGTCCTCCGTGGACATCATAGTGGGCGCGCACTCGCACACGCTGCTCTACACCGGGGATTCCCCGAACGGCGACTCGGCGGGCGGGGACTACCCTACGCCGGTAGTGAGGAGCGATGGACATCGGGTAACAATTATGAGAATTTTTTTTATAAGAATAAGGGCTGATTTAGACGGCGCGCGAACTCGCATGCGATTTTAGTTACATTGCGGAAAATGGGTTACGGCCAATACAACCGCCCTGTCATAACCCGCAATGTAATGAAACTCGTATGCGAGTTCGCACGCCGTCGATATCAGCCCTAAGAGAAACCATTTAAGGCCGAGCCACACCGGTTTGCATGTGCGTGACGTGCGCGTGTGCGTGCGCTAAAATGTTGGAGCCGCACACGCACGACACGACGATTTTTCTCTTTTCGCACATACTCTACCTCAGCTCTATTTGTTATAACGTATACAGATATTAAATATAAGTTCGAATTTACTTCCCAACGATCCTTTATTTGTGGCAATAGAACTGTGTTTATTAATTTCCTTGAATATAAAAGGGTGTGATTATGGTCGTAAACAGTTTTATTCAAGTTTCCTCATTCAAATACACAACCTATTTATGTACCATCGCCCACACTGTTAACTGTACATCGGTGGGCCTTATGCCTTTTGTAATAAGTTCACCGATGTACAGTAAGGTTAGGAGTGTTGCTGTTTGTGCGAAAGCGGTCTTCACCAAATAAAACATATCGTTTCCGTAGATCCTGGTAGTCCAAGCATCGTGCTACACGCGGTACCTGGGTAACATCAAGCTGTTCTTCGATGACGCCGGCATCATCCAGGGTTGGGAGGGAGTGCCCATTTTCCTGGGATCCTCTATCGTGCAAGGTATGAATTAAACTTCGTCTAACGTAGTGCACTATAGTTCGTTTTTTTAGCATTAGAACGAACTTGCAAGAAGGTAAGCGATCTTGACATGTCTTTTAATTGAAAAACGCTTTATAAAAATATAAAACTATTACTTATGAAAGCAGAAGAATATAAATGATCGTATTACATTCATAATTGTTTGTTACATATTTGCCGTAACTTATTATTAAAATGTGTTTTTCAATTAAAAGACACATCAAGATTGTTTACCTAATTTCTAATGCTAACCGAAGTATAGTGACCGCCAGGGAACCACCGAAAAGTAACCCCACACACTTAAATTTTTATCTAATAAAATAAAAGTAGGAAGTCGATTTCATAATGTGGCAACACTGGTAGTAGTGCACAGTGTTGCCATATCAGGAGATCGCTTCCCTAAAGATCGGTTTTCCTAGGATAGCGGTGCCGTCATATAGCGGCCGTCTCCATACTAAATAATACGGTTAAATATGGATGTCGTAGTATTTGTATGGAGACGGCCGCTATATACCCCCACTACTAATAAACCCCCATATTAGGGATGTTTATTATATCAACTAACCCCATACTACACATAAAAAAAAATTGAAAGTTTGTTTTAAATTTGATCATTAATAGCTGTCAATAGAGTTGAATATTATATCCGCCATAAATGTCTTCGTATGTGGTAAAGGGTTAAAAATGTATAAATGTAGTATATTTACATATGTAAGTACAATTAACCTAAACTGCAAAACGTAATTCAAGACCAAAAAAAGTGAGACAATGTTGCCATTGCAATAATTTGTTTCTAAAATTGTAAATTCCTTTTGATAAATAATCACGCTAAGATAATTTATTCATTAGTAATTTTACTCCTACTATTTAAAAAGTACTTTTATTTATTTATTTGTACATAAATACAAGACGCGCTAGTAAAAAAGTGGCAACATTTCTTACTTTTTTTGGTCTTGAATTACGTTTTGCAGTATAGTTTATAAGTAACAGACTAACAAATGTGGACTGTATTTGTCTGAATAAAGAAATTATTTATTTATTTATATGACGGCACCGCTTTCCGAGGAAACCAGAGCTTACTCCTTATTTTCTTGGATAAAAATTGCAGTGTCGGATTACTGGTTCCCTGTCGGTCCCTGGTGCCACTACGTTACTAAAAGCAAAAAACCTTAAGCGCTTAAAATTTAGAATTCTTCTCTGATGCGTACTTTATTACCTTTGTGTAATTAATATCTCAGTCGAATGATTGCAGACCCTCAAATGATGGCGGAACTAGAGCCATGGCGTTCGGAAGTGGACGCCGTTGGTAAGGAGGTGCTGGGTCGCTTGCTGACTCCCCTCAGCCGCTCCTGCTACTCGCGGGAGTGCAACATCGGCAGCTGGGCTTGTGACGGCTTCCTGCAGCAGGTGAGGGTTCAGCAGCAGTGCACGTAGGCAAGGAGGTGCTGGGTCGCTTGCTGACTCCCCTCAGCCGCTCCTGCTACTCGCGCGAGTGCAACATCGGCAGCTGGGCTTGTGACGGCTTCCTGCAGCAGGTGAGGGTTCAGCAGCAGTGCACGTAGGCAAGGAGGTGCTGGGTCGCTTGCTGACTCCCCTCAGCCGCTCCTGCTACTCGCGGGAGTGCAACATCGGCAGCTGGGCTTGTGACGGCTTCCTGCAGCAGGTGAGAGTGTGAAGCCTGCACAGGTTTACGTTCCAGTTTGAGCATAGGTGAATACTTTCGTATGACTGGTACGTCTGCCCGGCTGTTCTCCTGTAAGTACAGGCACCTGCAATAATACGTTACTCTTCGAAGACCGCAAAAATATGTTACACGCTCTTATGACTCTACAAATAAGATCGTGTCCGATATTTTTGCGGCCTTCGTTGTGCAGGTGACTGTACAGGTCACATTTCTCAACCGTTTATATCGATTTGTTAGCTCCGACAAATCGATATAACGGTAAATTAAAGGGACAAAAACACAAGCAATGAACTAAATGATTAAATTGAAAATACATTTTATCAAATCTCTGCCAAAATATCATACAGACATTATTTGTGATAATGATTGTAATATAAACAATGTAATGTGTATTACAGCTGATGGAGCGCGCTAATGAAGGTTCGTGGAACGAAGCGCACGTCTGCTTGATCAACGCCGGCGGTCTGCGTGCGGCCATCGATCGCGGCGGTAAGTGCTCCTCCTCTAAATCTAAGGCCTTGAGCACATTGCCGTATTATATTTAAGAACTAGCCTTACGGGCACTGAAAATGGTACTAGTTCAGCGGTGTCACTCACGAATTCGAGCCAATCGTGCAGCCTAACGCAACTAGTTGCGACCAATCGCGTGCGTGATGCGAACACATCATGAAAAAAGTATTTGCGGAAACTAAGTAAATATATTGAAAAGCGCTGGTGGCCTAGCGGTGAGAGCGTGCGACTTGCAATCTGGAGGTCGCGGGTTCAAACCCCGGCTTGTACCAATGAGTTTTTCGGAACTTATGTACGAAATATCATTTGATATTTACCAGTCGCTTTTCGGTGAAGGAAAACATCGTGAGGAAACCGGACTAATCCCAATAAGGCATCTAGTTTACCCTCTGGGTTGGAAGGTCAGATGGCAGTCGCTTTCGTAAAAACTAGTGCCTACGTCAAATCATGGGATTAGTTGTCAAGCGAACCCCAGGCTCTCATGAGCCGTGGCGAAATGCCGGGATAACGTGAGGAAGAAGAAGTAAATAGAAAAGAAATAAATTATCTCGATCTGTCAAGTTGTAAAAAAAAATTCTCGTTTACATAGCGGTGACGACCGAGGGCCTCCTGATGGCGATGCCGTTCGAGAACTACGTGCAGGTGTACGACCTGAAGGGCGAGCACCTGCTGGAAGCGCTGGAGTTCTCCGTCGGCGTCTACATGGAGCCCGGGGACTTCTACAGCGGTCGCATGCTGCAAATCGGAGGTGAGTTGGCGGTTAAGGGGTAGTTGGTGCACATTTGACCTTTAGGAATACTTACAGCCCAGAAGAAATAATAGTACTACCGTACAGAAAGGACACTTCCTACAAACCCGAAGTTTGACAGCGATTCAGGGTCGAATCTTGCTATCACTTTCTAATATATAGCACTATCCCTTTCGGCTATTTAGGGTTGTCAAAATTCAAGTGATTATCTTATCTGTGGTCGTGCACGCACAAGGAAGTCAAGTGCTGCCAACCCTAATAATTGCTCGGAGCAATGCTGAGCTGAACGGTGCCGAGTTCGACCGGAGTGTCTTCCCACTGCTTACAGCTGCTTAATATTTTTGAACCAACCAATTTGCGACCCATATTAGGGCATTTCATAATCCGGATAAGAACTGTCGATGGAGTCGCCATAGCCGGATACGGCAAAGAAGAACAGAGAGAGAGAGATTAACCAAATGTAGTTTATCTAAATCACTTTCATTTGATATCTCACATGTGTATAGATGTAGTGCATAATAGTTATGGAAGGAAAACAATTATTGTTTTCCATCGTATTTTCTCGGAAACGTTCGTATTTTTCATGCTACTTCAATCAACCTTGGTACTTTTTGTACCGAGACTGATTGAAATAGCAAGACACGTTCGTACGTTTCCGTGAAAATACGAAGAAACTGTATGTGCAATGCAGTTTTGTTGCAATATTGACTTTTCGCAGCGCGACGGTAGCCATATAAAAAATAAATAAATAACATACAATTATATGGATGATATCATTAGGCACTGGTCCCACCGCGAGACACGGCGATATTTATAGTTACTCGCCCAGCGGTGAGCTATAAATATCGCCGTGTCTCTTTTATTTACACGGGAGTGCTTATCTTTTGTTCGTGTTTATAGCCGATAGCTCATAGCTTACTAGCTCGCGGTGGGACCAGTGCCTTACGCGGGAGACCTTTACCTCTGCCACTGTCTCCCGGCAGTTTTGGAATCATTGCCTTGACATAAATATCATTTGCAGGCCTACGCGTAGTATACAACGCATCGCAGCCCGTCAACTCGCGCGTACAGTCGGCCTCGGTGCGCTGCGTCGACTGCTCCGTGCCGCGATACACGCCGCTCGACCCCAGCGCCACCTACCGTGTCGTTACCCAGAACTACATCGGCGACGGCGGCGGCGGCTACACGGTAAATAACGACCCTTTGTTTCCCATAAAGTTTTAAGTCATAATGTATTGTTTGTCATATCATCGTTAGTCATAAAACTGAAACCTTAATTTTTTCAGGACTTTCGTAAGGTTATTCTATAGATAGGTTAGGTTTGTTTTATGCCAATCTTGAAAAGTTACGCGTTTCTGAGAAAAACCAAATATGACTAACGAAAATTCGGACAAACAATACATTATGATTTAAAACTATTTGGGAAACAATAGAGACTCGAGACTAGGCCTCTCATAATATAGTTCTAACGCTGTGCTACGCCTCCCCAAACGGCACATTGTGGGAAACGCCGCTGTGGGTAGGTTCTTCCCCCTCTTTCTCAGTAGAACGGAGACAGGGTGATCCCCACGTCATGAGACGAAACGTAACAGCAGTAACACCACCAAAAAAAAGTTAACCTTTTGCACGCCAAGAACACCTACAGTCGTTGTCACTAGTCGTGCCCACAGCACCAGGGACAACTATAGGTCATATAATATTATAGGTGTTATCATAGTCTAATAAAACATGGTCTTCTCTTCCCAGAGTGACACAAGCCTACGTCACAATAACATGGCCGCTATATATAGCGCTATCGCATATTATCATATAGCGCTGTCGCATGATGACGTAGGCTTGTGTCAGGTGACCTAGAAAAGACGGGAAGAGAGTACCAGGCGGCGTATATTATTATACCATGGGTGTTATAATGGACGCTGTCAAAGTAACCTTCACACTTTCAAGTAAGGTTTACATCTCGCTTGCGATCGGGACCTAGGAGTGTCAGTGACGTCACAGTGTAAAAAGTAAGAGGGGACCGACGCCTTTGATGTTTGCGTAAATGCCACCGCACAAGAACACAGTAGGGTTGTCACAGACTTTTACACAACTGTCCAAAATAATATGTAACAATTAACAAGACCTAATAGCCCTTTATGTAGTACAGGCCGCGTAGCCAAGATGCCGATCGCTTACGCTCCGTAGCGATCGAAACGCAACTGTCACTGTCGCACTAATATGGAAGAGTGATAGAGAGACATAATGGTTTTCGTTGTCGAAGCGATAGCGATTGTAACCTTGGCTAGGCCGGCTGAGCTACAAACAATGGCGAATGTATGCAGCTAGGGTGCGCGCGACCCACCCCTTGCCCCTCGCACCGGCACTATTTCCCTGTCTAGACGGCTTCGTCGATTGTATTATTTCATAGACCGTGGTGACGTTATTGTTATGACATAAAGCGTTAAAGTTAACGCATTTATATAGTCAGACCAAGAATAGTCTGCAGCGGATTTGATAGCCCACGCAGTGAAAGTGGTATTTTAAAGGTCAAATTTCTATGAAATTATGACTTATAAATGAGACCTGCACTGCGTGGGCTATCAAATCCGCTGCAGACTTTTTTGGACCGACTATAGACTGTGACGTTTTTGTTTAGGACAAAAGCGTTCAAAAGGTTAACACTTTTATACCAACATTTCAGATGCTGTCAGAAAACCGCGAAAACCTGGAGAACCTGCAGCTAGACTACGTGATGCTGCAGGAGTTCCTGCGGCACCAGGGCGCCGTGCTGCAAGACCTGGACGGTCGCATCGAGGTCGTCTTCTAGGACCAAAGTTTTAGAACCAACTTTAAATGTTTTCAATATAGAGTCAGAGCGGTTACCGCGAAAACCGAAATTCGCAAATTGCGGGAATCTTTCTCTTTTACTCTAATGAAGGCGTAATTAGAGTAACAGAGAAAATTCGCGGTTATAGCCCTGACCAGCGAGTCGTGTCACAAGCTATTTTTTTTAATTCTATAGAATTAAAAAAATAGCTTGTGACATATATATGGCAACATTTTTTCCCATCAAATAAGCTGTCAGTTTCAAGCTGTTATTTACTTTCATAGTGATTTTATTGCCAGGTGCGGTTTTTTTTAAATTCCCGCGTTTTTTTGTGCCACGACTCGCTGGTCAGGCTGGTCCTATTTTATACGGAGTTGAGCAATTCTCAGCAAAGTCAAATTGTATACGTTTTGTCTTATTTTAAGCTTTTATAAGGCAGGAACGAATATAATATTCCTCACTTGATTTTAATTTCAGTAGTAAGGTTCAATTTTGGGTAATACATATTCGACTCTTTCACCCATGTTCGTTAAGTGGATAACCCATATATTTTAGTCCAAATTGAAAGAACCGCTCCACTACGTAAAAAATCACGTTAAAATTAGAGCTCTATTCTAACTATTTTGGCTCAGCGATCCAAAGAGAATCTTGGCCTTAGAAACGAGAGCGTGCCACCAGTCCCCATCCTGCGCAAATTCCTGCCAGTTACAGACACTCCATTCTTTATATTAAAATACCATATATTGTGAAATTGTGATATAAAAAAAACATATTCAATCAATCAAACAAAACGAGTTTTATTTGTTCCACATCATTATTTGTAATAACTATTTAAATACAAAACTTATTTACATTTTTCCTGCACTGCTACAGTAAAGTAGCACATAAGTATTTGCTATTTTTATAAAATCTTTTATATACATAGCGTTATACTAACATTTTCTATTTTTGCATAATAAAAAAAAACAAGGCAGCAAATATATAAACAACCAAAAACTAGCCTATGTTACTATCTATTATATAATATATACTGGTCTGCAATGTCACAGCAAGCCAAATAAGACCTGTGTATTAAATTCGCGTATCGATGTCAAAAATGTATACTAAAGTACTTTATATTATTGAACACAATTTCATATCAAGTGTACCATTTTGCTCATATATTCAACATTATGATTAAATAAACAAAAATATTATTACAATCAGTAAAATTCATTCTGTGTTCAATATTTTAAAGAAAACAGCTAATTCTGATTATATTGCTATAATAACAATAGTTTTTTTTTATTGCTGTGGAGTCTACTTGGAACTTTTAAGATTACAAGCTCTATAGTTCGTTTTTTTTAGCATTAGAAATGAGGTAAACAATCTTGATGTGTCTTTTAATTAAAAAACACATTTTAAAAATATGATACGGCAAATATGTAACGAATTATGAATCTAATACAATCATTTATATTCTTCTGCTTTCATAAGTAATAGCTATTGATTTTTAATATGCGTTTTTCAATTAAAAGACATGTCAAGATCGCTTACCTTCATTCAAGTTCTTTCTAATGCTAAAAAAACGAACTATAAGTCCGAATATTTTATCATTAGTCATAGTAAGAGAGTATTATTTTAACTATTACGATGTTATGGCTTAAATTCAAATAGCCCTATATGTACAGTCAACAACAGAGCTATGAATACAGGCAAAGTGTCAAAAATATGTATACAGTACTTTATTGCCCGTACATTAAGGTCGTGTATACATATTTTTGGCACTTTGCCTGTATTCATAGCTCTGTTGTTGACTGTACCAAATCAATACATTTCATGGTTAAGGCGGTATTCCACCTGTCCAACAATGAAATTGGATAGGTGGAATACAACCCTAACATATTGCACTATGACAGCGGTCGGCAACCTTTTAGCAGCCAAGGGCCACATAGTAGTTAACGAAGTGAATGCGGGCCGCACTTTGTTAATATTTATGACTATCGGATATTGTCGTTTGTCAATATTACATACAAAATACTGTAGTCTTTAAATGGAATTTACGGTATATGTATGAAAGGCCGTTTTTAGTTAACGTCATGTACGTATTTTTAAAGTATTTCTGATAATCATTTGTAGGTGTTTAATAAATAGCATTGCTAGTCACTTATATGTAGTTCGCGCACGAACTCGGAGGAATCGTAGGCTCTATTTGCTTGTTAAGGGTGGTGTTCGACCTGTCCAATGTGTATTTTATCTCACATTTTGCTTAAGGAGTGAGTGAGAAGCATTGACATTGGACCAAGATATTGGACAGATGGAATACCACCCTTACTTAAGCACGCACTTCGCTTGTACAGCAAGAAATTCCTTAGAATTTGTGCGCGAACGATTAAACCGGGAGCGCATACCATTCCAGGTACGGTTTTCTGTAGGATCCAGTATTCTGTAGTATATGTGCAGTATCCCGCAAACAGAATGTTCGTGTGAACCTTACTATAGTAGCACAATGAAACCAACTTTACTATATCAGCTCCGAAAAACTCGGCCTAAGCCCGCCTACAACTATACGTACAACTCATCTGGACAGCTCTACTGTGTTTTGTGCTGCCGGACTTTCAAAACCAAATTTGGATTTGCAAGTCACGCTCGCGCCCATGCACGTACTCGTAATAGTTAACTAATGTAGTAAACCCCTTTCAATAGTAGGTAACGTTCATGATAAAAAAAAAACTTGTCAGGACGTCGCCGTCGACGGACACGTCTGGGAGGACATCATCACTATAGTAGCACGTATACTACTAAAACGGGACCCTGCAGAAAACCGTACCCGCAAAAAACTGTACGTCAGGGGGGAAGACCGCTAACAGGTGGCGAGCTCGACCTGCGGCACTTTTATGAAGGGCAGGCGCTGCTTGAAGTCGGCGAGGTCGGTGATGAAGGCGTCGGGGCTGTCGGCGCCGTCGCCCGGCTCGGCCGCCGTCAGCACGCGCAGCGCGTAGCCCGCGGGGGTGGGGGTGGGGCTGGGGGGAGATGTCGTGTTGCCGGGGGCGGCGGACTTGTGCCCGACGATCTGGAAACGTTGCCACAACTTTATAGCGAGGAAATGGAGCGTGGAGTCCCGGGGGTCTTTTCGGTATCGTCTCGGGTCGTCCCGTTCGTTTTTCGTCAAGTTCTTTTATTAGTCCTATTCCGCTTTCGTCCCTCGTTCTACATTGAAAGCCACCGACGGTTGTGATGTGAATGTAGAATGGGTGACGAAAGCGGAATAGGACTAATTTAAGAACTTGGCGAAAAACGAATGGGACGACCCGAGACGATACCGTCTTTTCCAGCCGAAAAACTACTTTAGGGGCTGAAAATTAAAACTGAATTAAGATGGCCTCGAGGGGTCGGGAGTGTGGAGGGTCTAGGGCGGCGGTCGGCAACCTTTTAGCGGCCGAGGGCCACATAGTAATTAACGAAGTTGACGCGGGTCGCACTTTGTTAATATTTATGACTTTATCAGGTTGTCATTGTCGTTTGTCAATATTACAGGAAGGCTCGCGACCGCCTGTTGCCGACCGCCGCTCTAGGGCTTTAGCTGGCTTCTTCAAACTCCACATGCGAACTATATTATGTATCAAGTAGTAGTTAAACGTAATACAATATATTGTATTATAATATTGTATTGTATACATTATAATGTACGGCATTAAGTCCGCCATTTGTAATTATAACTTTATACGCAATAAAGTTTAAATAAATAGATAGATGTATAGTTTAGGAGGTTCAATTTTCTTTTATACGATTTGGAATTTGTTTGGCGTATGTTTGTATGTTTGTTAAAAAGTTAGTATAAAATACCTGTATGGAAAGTTTCCTGAATTTAGACTTGTTTCCGGTCGAAAAGTGGCTCTCAACCCAACTCTTGAGATCTGACAGCTTGATTTTTTCAATGGCATCCGCCTAAAAAACAAATACATAATAACATTAAATAATGCCAAACTGATACATACTTTATGAAATTGATAGAATAAATACATGCTATTTTTTCCTGTATATGTATCGTACCTCTAAGAACAGCCTCTGGAATTGGTATTCCCTGCTAACTATTTCTCTCCAATTCCTTTCGACCTGAAATAAATTGAACACTTAACCTCGTGCCGCCCACCATACAAAATTATAGCCAAGGAAATTAGAATCTTGTTATATTTTCAATTGGGTTCATTTTCATTTGTTCGAAAATTTTACGATACAAATGAAATGCTACCTACTTTATTTTTAATTAAGGTTGACATTCCATCGAAACTGAGTGTACATCCTAATGTACATTGGGCGGCACGAGGTTAAAATAACTCATTACCGTTAAGCATTAATTAAACGATAATTCCTTTATTTATCCTCCTGAGACTAACTGTACAGTCGCCCATATATATCGGAGCGGTCAAGGTGTTCACAATATCTGAACACGCACTCTAACGCCCTGACAATAGAGGCGTGTTCAGATATTTGTGAGCACCCTGGCCGCTCCGATATATCTGATGGCGACTGTACATTACAATGTACATATTCGTGCAATTTAATTTGAACCTTTCATGAACCAAATAAAGAAGCATTTCTTTTGTTTCATTGCTTTTTAAAACAAATGAAATTAGTTCTTATTTACTTATAAAATAGGGTTCAAATTAAAAATTCGAAAACTTTATATGGTGGTACTTACGAAGTTAATAGTATTTTTATAACATAATAAAAACACTAAAAACTTATAAATAATAAATTAGTTAAAATAGTGTTCGTAAGCGTCACTCTAAAGGGCTGTGCACACCGGCTTGCGTGTGCGTGACGTGTACGTACGCGTGCGTTATAATGTTGGAGCCGCACGCGCACACGTCACGCAAGCGGTGTGCCGTCTCTCATAATGATCTGTGTACTACAACGCCGCTCGCGCACGTGCACGTCACGCACACGCAGCCGGTGTACACAGCACAGGCCTTAACACTTTTCTGCAGGTAAATCTTGTCTCTTACCTCCTCTTTGAGCTCGTAGTCGGTGGTATGCTTGAGTTGGACCAGCGAGCTCTTGGTGGCTTGGAGGGCCTTCTCGCCGAGGCTACGGACGTCGCGCGAGAATTTCTTTATGATTCTACACACAGACAACACAACAGACGGGTAAATCTTGTCTCTTACCTCCTCTTTGAGTTCATAGTCGGTGGTATGCTTGAGTTGGACCAGCGAGCTCTTGGTGGCCTGGAGGGCCTTCTCGCTGAGACGGCGGACATCGCGTGAGAATTTCTTCATGAACGCCTCTATCCGGCTGTCCACGTGCGAAACACTGGCAACGGGAAAATTAGAAAAATTAGGTAGTTTCAATTTCCAGGCATAACTTTGTAGTTAATGTCACAGGTAATTAAAAGAATACGGCGACTATCTACGACGACGAACTTGTTTACCACGCGAATTCGTCTACTAGAAATGGGTTCTCAACCAATTCATTAAACACACACACATTAAACTAGAAAAGGATAGCATCGAGTGCGCAATACGTCAAACACCGGCTCCTCCATCACAACCTACCTGAACTTGTCAGCCTGCGTGTTGACAGTGACGCTGACGCCCAGCACCCCGAACGTGTACCGCATCATGCTGAACACGCTGTACCCGAGCTGCTCCTTGGTGCGCAACACGTCGAACACCGGCTCCTCCATCACCGCCTACCTGAACTTGTCAGCCTGCGTGTTGACAGTGACGCTGACGCCCAGCACCCCGAACGTGTACCGCATCATGCTGAACACGCTGTACCCGAGCTGCTCCTTGGTGCGCAACACGTCGAACACCGGCTCCTCCATCACCGCCTACCTGAACTTGTCAGCCTGCGTGTTGACAGTGACGCTGACGCCCAGCACCCCGAACGTGTACCGCATCATGCCGAACACGCTGTACCCGAGCTGCTCCTTGGTGCGCAACACGTCGAACACCGGCTCCTCCATCACCATCTACCTGAACTTGTCAGCCTGCGTGTTGACAGTGACGCTGACGCCCAGCACCCCGAACGTGTACCGCATCATGCCGAACACGCTGTACCCGAGCTGCTCCTTGGTGCACAACACGTCGAACACCGGCTCCTCCATCACCATCTACCTGAACTTGTCAGCCTGCGTGTTGACAGTGACGCTGACGCCCAGCACCCCGAACGTGTACCGCATCATGCCGAACACGCTGTACCCGAGCTGCTCCTTGGTGCGCAACACGTCGAACACCGGCTCCTCCATCACCGCCTACCTGAACTTGTCAGCCTGCGTGTTGACAGTGACGCTGACGCCCAGCACCCCGAACGTGTACCGCATCATGCCGAACACGCTGTACCCGAGCTGCTCCTTGGTGCGCAACACGTCGAACACCGGCTCCTCCATCACCATCTACCTGAACTTGTCAGCCTGCGTGTTGATAGTGACGCTGACGCCCAGCACCCCGAACGTGTACCGCATCATGCCGAACACGCTGTACCCGAGCTGCTCCTTGGTGCGCATCACGTCGAACACCGGCTCCTCCATCACCACCTACCTGAACTTGTCAGCCTGCGTGTTGACAGTGACGCTGACGCCCAGCACCCCGAACGTGTACCGCATCATGCTGAACACGCTGTACCCGAGCTGCTCCTTGGTGCGCAACACGTCAAACACTGGTTCCTCCATCACCATCTGAAAACACATCTCGATTAGCGTTTCAAGGGAATTAACCTTTCATACGTGTGATGGTCAAAAATGGGGTTCAAACCTCGGTTGTGCTGTATACAGCACAAAAGTCGTTCTCCAAAAAATGCTAAGATGACTAAAAATTCGACCAGGATCCTTATCATACAAGACTGCGCAAACAGAGGCTTAAGCTTGTAGATTTTGTAAATAAGCTTTGTTTATAAAGTAAAACTAAACTTAAACAAAACATCAAATTCGAATCCAGATAATTCTATAAAGGATCTAGGTAGCAAAATTTACCAACAAACATATATTTTTGTGTCAATTTGTGATATCAGTGACCCTCGTTTACAATTCTTGGTAAGTAGGATCCAACTTTACTGGAAATATGTAAAGTTATACTTGATGACGTTTTGCTGTCATCCCCCATCAAACAACACACGGCTATGTCTGAAACGTGTGAAGAGTCTAGAAGGGATACTGTAACAGGAGGTACATTACCACAGAATAAATAATAGTACTACCGTACAGAAAGAACACTTCCTAGAAACCCGAAGTTTGACAGCGGTTCAGAGTCGAATCATGCTATCCCTTTCTAATATATGGCACTATCCCTTTCGGCTATTTAGGGCTATCAAAATTCAAGTAACTATCTTATCTGTGGTCGTGCACGCAAAAGGAAGTCAAGTGGTGCCAACCCTAATAATTGCTCGGAGCAATGCTGAGCCGAACGGAGCTCGGAGCCGAGTTCGACCGAAGTGAGGAGTGTCTCCCCACTGACATTACAACATTACAATGATATTACAATTAGGTATTAATTTTGTGCAACTTTTTAAATAAAAATAACTCTTGGCTAGCAAATGTATAGTCAGCTGCAGAGAAACAGCGCAGCTGACTGTACTATTGACAATGCTTTTGGTGGAGTCAGGGTATTTTATAACGGGATGCTGGACTATATAGTATGAGAGCTCACCATGAGAACTTCGAGCGTGGCGGTGTCTTGGCGAGTGGTGGCCTCGCCCTGGTAGTAGTTGGTGACGATACTGTTGGTGGATTCAGGGTTGAGGCTCATCACGCGGATCTTCTTCTCGCCGAGAGGCAGCTGGTGCACTTGTAACTGCATCAAATTTATTAAATAAAACATTGTCTCCTTGCAATATGCGTTATTTTCGCATTGCTTGCATTAAAATGACGACAGTTATCGCCGAATTAATTAAAAAGAAAATTATTAAAAAAACACACCCAAACAATTAGGTAAGTATAATAAAAAGCGTTTTATTCCCAATAAGGAATAAAACAAAATAAAATAATGTGGAATTAACTTAGAGCATTTAGTAACTGAAGATGATGGCTGTCATTTTCTGTACAAAAGTCTGCCGATTTTTGCAGGGGAGGAGAGACATACTACAGGTACTTACATTAGGAAGTTCGTTTTCAGCCAGCCCTTCCCAGTTGATAGTCGACAAAACTTTTTCCGATATCCGAATGGCTCTGTCCCACTCGATATTGCCTTGTATCAGGACCTGTTGGATATAAACAATATTCATGTCATAAGTCGATGATAAATAAGTCCGTAGCAATATAATAACCAAAGAGAATTTGATATAGAGGAATATTGTCAAAGTAAATTATAGCTGGTCAAGTAGATCTTGTCAGTAGAAAAAGGCGGCAAATTTGAAAAATGTAGGCGCGAACGATAGAAAATTTTAATTTCTCAACTTTTTTTACTGATTTGCTTGACTAGCTATATGTAGTCAGTACATTTACTGCCATCTTTTGACTTTTTTTAAACTTTTAGAACACTATTTGACTTTGATCCTTATTTTTTCACTGATATGTGTTAAATTTGTTAAATGTCAAAAAGTGTGCAATAACTTTGTATAAATAAATAAATAAAATAAATTTGTGTATAAGACTGTGAGAGTCTGACCTGCAAGTAGAGTTTGCTGAGCAGCTGCTTGCTGAAGTCCTTGAGTTCGTCTAAAGTGACGTTGTGCACGATGGACGCTTTATCCCGCGGCGAGATATACGGCTCCAGTAATATGTTCATCCGAACGTCTCTGTGAAAATATAATCGTCTTTAATGACTGAAGCCAAATAATGACAAGATTGCGACCACAGAATAATTAATAGTATACTACCGTACAGAAAAGAAACTTCCTACTAAACCGAAGTTTGACAGCGGTTAAGAGTCGAATCATGCTGTCCGTTGCTAATATATGACACTATTATATTGGGCCCAACGTTATTTGTCATTTACATGAATGACATCTTCTCCGTTAGCACTAATAGCCCTATAGATAAACTAATTTGTTACGCAGATGACACAGCTGCCATATTCTGCGGCAACTCATGGGCTGATACTATGCGTAGAGCTGAAGCAGGTGTGAATGCCCTAAAGGTCTGGTTAGACAATAATTTACTATCCCTTAATGACAAAAAGTCCAAATACATCTGCTTCCACAAAACTAAGGCCTCCGAACCAAATCACGAGATGCCGTTGCGTATTAAATGCTACCACAACTCAGTCTATAATAACATAAGTGAATCGATCAGCCGTGCAGACTGTGTACGTTATCTAGGCGTGGACATCGATCAACACTTCTCTTTTAAAGAGCATATAGCATCTCTATCGCAACGAGTCAGGAAGCTTGCGTATGTGATGCGGCTAATTCGTAACTGTGCCGACGAACAGATTCGAAGACTAGTATACGTCACATTATGTCAATCTATATTGGGGTACTGCATATCGGTATGGGGCGGGGCAGGTACTTCAACGATGCTCAGTATAGAAAGGGCACAAAGATCCGTCTTAAAAACATTGTACAAAAAGCCCTTTCAATTTCCAACAGATCAACTACTTATACAATCCAGCTCGCTCTCGGTCCGGCAATTGTTTATCTACAGGATAGGTACGATAATGCATCGAAGCACGATAAACTCGCCCAGCTTCGCAACCCTTACCAGCAAAAGGACTTTTCGGGTTCCACGGAACAAAATGCAAACGCCTTATGCACGTCGCTTCCCGCAATTTCTCCACCCATATGTGTACAATCACATAGCAAAAATATTCATAGTCCAGAACATGACACTCAAGGAATTTCAGATTGCTGTCCGAAGGTGGCTAGGTTCTCTCTCTTACAAGGAAACTGAAACCTTTGCAGTAAAACACATGCAGACACACACTCTTACACACACAAACACACACACACACACACACTCACACACACTCACACTCACACACACACGTGCGCACAGAGTAAAGGGCATAATCCACTAATTTCATATAGTTATTAATTAGTCATTATTTGCATGTAAGTTAGCTTAATTAGTTTAGTTGCCCCTTAAGTTAAAGTAGTATATAATCTTAATTAACTTGTATAGTAAAATTATACCATCTCATGTACTCTTATTATAGCACCACCTAGTTGTTAATTCTTTTTGCTACTACTGTCTCACCACAGTCCTCACGACACAGGCTCGACCTAGTGTGAGGGCTACTGCTAATCTAACTGTAATGTAACGTGTGTATTATACATGTATAATTACCTACTTTTGTCAATCTTGCTTGTTCTACTTGGTTAATAAAGAAATTTTGTATTTTGTATTTTTGTATTTTGTATTATCCCTTTCGGCTATATTTTAGGGTTGTCAAAATTCTAGCCATTATCTTATCTGTCGAGTCGTGCACGCAAAGGGACGTCAAGTGGTGTCAACCCTAATATTTGCTCGAAGCAATGCTGAGCCGAACGGAGCCGAGCTTGACCGAAGGGAGAAGTTTCGCACCCCTGTTGTGACTAAAATAATTTAAATAATCCCTCAACATACGAGTACAATACTTCGAAATGTTAAAAGCTGTATTTGATTTTTCATACATTTTTCACGCCACTGTTCGGAAATGTGGCAATAGATGGTCTAAAACCAACCTGGAAAGTAGGCAATAGCTGTAGCACCAGAAGCACCACTACTACAATGTTTCATTGTTGTCATCATCTGTCATTGGTGACAGTTCGCTACAGCAATGAGTATCATTTAAAACATAAATATCAATAAAAGGTCTTTTTTTGCGCAACTTTTTCTTTCAAAAATAAAATTAGGTTATTTATAGCACCAATTTCTTGTTTAAAAAAAAAAGAAATATCAAAACCATTCACTTCATTTTTTTTTAACAATTATCCATTCAGTTCACGCTTAAGGCGTTTTTTACTTTTGTAGCTGTTTGTGGTTTTATTAGCAAAAACGCTTCTAATTTTAGAGTCGGTTTGAAGCAAATAACAGAAAAACGCCTCTTAAAAGTGGTAAAAAAGTAAAAAAAGGCGGGATCTGAAAATACCTACTGAATTGGATAGTGTAAATTATGTTTGACAAAAAAATATAAGAAACGCGTATCTACGCTCGCTATAAAAATGAGTTCTTCTAGTGAAGAAAATGATATTCTTACGCCTACCGAAATTCAAGAGACAGTACAGGCAGTGGCTAGTAATTTGCTACCAGAGAAATCGCGGGCTAGTACTTATAGTTATGCAAATGTTTTCTTATTTCCTCGCAGTAGTCGTGAAAAGCACTTTGTAATGCCTCGGCCGGAAACGCTAAAGATGGACTCGTATTATTCGAGGGCCTCCACTAACGTGTCGGCCCTCGAACTCACTCGTCCATCTTTTAGCGATTTTCCGTCCTCTCCTACAATGTACTATTTCACGCCACTGTTCGGAAATGTGGCAATAGATGGTCTAAAACCAAGCTGGAAAGTAGGCAATAGCTGTAGCACCTGAAGCACCACTACTACAATGTTTCATTGTTGTCATCATCTGTCATTGGTGACAGTTCGCTACAGCAATGAGTATCATTTAAAACATAAAAATCAATAAAAGGTCTTTTTTTGCGCAACTTTTTCCTTCAAAAATAAAATTAGGTTATTTATAGCACCAATTTCTTGTTAAAAAAAAAGAAATATCAAAACCATTCACTTCATTTTTTTTTAACAATTATCCATTCAGTTCACGCTTAAGGCGTTTTTTACTTTTGTAGCTGTTTGTGGTTTTATTAGCAAAAACGCTTCTAATTTTAGAGTCGGTTTGAAGCAAATAACAGAAAAACGCCTCTTAAAAGTGGTAAAAAAAGGCGGGATCTGAAAATACCTATTGAATTGGATAGTGTAAATTATGTTTGACTAAAAAATATAAGAAACGCGTATCTACGCTCGCTATAAAAATGAGTTCTTCTAGCGAAGAAAATGATATTCTTACGCCTACCGAAATTCAAGAGACAGTACAGGCAGTGGCTAGTAATTTGCTACCAGAAAAATCGCGGGCTAGTACTTATAGTTATGCAAATGTTTTCTTATTTCCTCGCAGTAGTCGTGAAAAGCACTATGTAATGCCTCGGCCGGAAACGCTAAAGATGGACTCGTATTATTCGAGGGCCTCCACTAACGTGTCGGCCCTCGAACTCACTCGTCCATCTTTTAGCGATTTTCCGTCCTCTCCTACAATGTACTATTCTATGAAATTTCGCGGTAGGCAGAGGCTTTCTGTTGATGTGACAATCGTGACATCGCGACGATTAAAGTTGAGGGGAAACTAAGCTTGTATAATGTATGGAAATGATGGCGTGACTTTTCGTCGATCTGTCATCCCGGATACATTTTTACTTTTCGATTAGCGTTTGCCGACACACGACTGACATTCTGGCTACAGCCCCCTGGTTAGCCCTGTAGTTATTTCGTGTGGGATGTAAACTCTGGCAAACCCAGAAAAAAAATCTGGTCTGTGTAGACTTTCCTACAGACCTGATTTTTCGCCTTTGCGCGAAATTCAAATTTTCTATGGAATATCAATCCTTGGCGCCCACATTTTTTAAATTTGTCCTAACTATATTTACTTGGCGAGCTTGTGCGGCTTGATGAGCACGTTGTGGTAGGAGCGCGCGCGCACGTCGCGCACCGCCTCGAACAGCGGCGCCGTCAGCATGTCGCTCGTCTGCGTCATCTCGCGGCTCACCAGCTCCACCAGCAGCTGTATACCAAAGTATTAAGGATCGGTTAGCAATCGTTATAGATAAAGATAACAAAAAATAGTTTATTCAAGTAGGCATATTACAAATTACAATGCAGTTATGAACGTCAAATAAAGCTACACCTCAGCCTAGAGAAGATTTAAATCCCCCCTCAATTGGAGGAGGGTATCCAAAACTGACAGTCAATATCAAATCCCATACATTTTGTCAGGAATGTAACGGTCAAACGTCACTGAAACACGACTTAAGTCGCGCTTTAAAGTATATATAAGTCAAAATGAAAGTGCCCATAAACACGATATTTGTGTCGCTTAACTTCAAACTCGGGGAAATTCATTCAATCCTCTCAGCAAATATGTACCCTATTACATTTTCTTAATAGCAAAATCGCAAAATCTGACAGACAAGAATAACAGTCTAAGGATTCCCTATAAGTGTTACTCTTGCACCAGTGTTTGTCTTACCCCATCTGACCTTATAGATAGACTATGCTAAATTGTATACATATTGAATGACTCACGTGTAAATTTTGACTGTATCCGGACACTTTGAGCGTCAAGCCTTTGTCGGAGACGTACAGTGAGTGAGAGAGGTCCGCCATATTTGCCGGGTACACTTCTTCCTGAAAATACATACTACACATTATACAATACAATACAAATACTCTTTATTGCACACCTCATTACAGAAAACAATACAGAAAAGAAGATTATAGATCAATAAGTGGTGTTATTCCCATTTGTCCCTGCCGAGTACAGGTGAGAATAGTTTCATATGAATCATTCCCATTCCCATCTGTCCCCGTCTCATCTATGGCGGCCGTTACGTGGGGCGGGGACAAATGGAAATACCTCCAATAAGTGAATCAGTTCTACCATTCGGAAGTGATCTATTATATGGGTAACAGCTGATCAGCTGTGATCAACTGTGTGGCCCCACTACAGGGGCCTTCCTTTCGATATCAATTAACAATCACCGTAATTTTTACAGCAACAACATTCGTAGTCCTCATTTCACAAACAAATAATACTCACTTTGAGCCCCTGTTGTAAAACGTCAGTCCACAAATCCAAAAGGCAAGCTCTGTGAAAATACCGGCAAGTTTTAGTAGTTATTTGCTGGGTTACCTATTTCTTAGGGCCACCCTACATTTAGCGTCTTTCGACCATCGGCGTCTGGTCAGCGCTATGGAAAATGACGTCGCTGCGCAGTTGTGTCGACGTTGAGTCGAGCAGCGGCCATAGAGTTGTAGACGCTGACGCTCGAAAGACGCTAAATGTGGGGTGGCCCTTAGATATTTCAGTTCGAACACAAAAACCGTGGGTTCGAGGCGTGTCAGTTGCCACACGCGGCAAAATTTCGATTCCGAATACATCGTGTTATTCGTGTCCGAATTGGGTACTCTACTAAAATAAATTATTTCACACTTTGCACGAAATAAAACACCAGATAATTATGAGCAAAACATGGATAGCAGTAATTTTGAAACAGAATTTCTATTTAATAAATCGGATAGAAATATATAAAGTTGAGTTGACCGTGACGTCATGGTGTAATGTTTCATATAAATTCCATATTAGCAAATCGTTTTGACAGTTCTAAAAAAGAAACTGATTTGACTAGTAGGAGAATATTACCCTTCGTATTCTTTGAAAATCATCATTAGACGGCATAATGGTTTATAAGTTGTATTCTAGATTCTAGACTACTTACTCTCTCGGAGACTTCAGGCTGAGTGGAGTGATGAAGTAGAAATATAGAAGCGCTGTGGGGAAGCGGAACTTGAAGTCGGGCTTGTACCACAACTCCATGTGCTTGTTCTTGCGGAGAAGGTTGGGCTGGTCGAGCCTGCGAATCAATGTGGGCCTTAAACGCTTGTACTCAAGGTTCAGTTCAGATTGGACATAGCACATAGCCTAAATATCGGCTTGAATTGAGTTGCTTAAGAAAAGGTAATATGGTAGATATTTGCTGAGACGATATCGTATGGATTTATCCGAGTTTGAAGTTAAGTGACACAATTGTTAAATGGGGTTGGCAACTGTCAAAGGTTTGCATAGATGGCGCCATCATAGCTTGCCCCTTTTTCTATGAGATTTGGCTTAAAGGGCTGGCATCCAGGGTATTAAAAAACTAAAAATTGATACAATTCTAGGGATTGACAGGGCAAGCTATAATGGCGCCATCTGCTTAAAACTTCCATGGCCAACCCCATTGAAAACTACGTAGTTTGAGTAACAGAGTGGCGGTGAGATCGCGAGAAATCCGTGGTCGAGCACGCGGTCAATCGAATATGTGCCTTATGCGCTTATATTTGTAGTTCAATTACATTTAGCAACATTTTTCATCGCCGCCACTCCCATTAGTTATAGTGGCTGGAGTCGATGACTGGATATATATAATAGTCCTCCTCATCGATTTCGATGACGGCGACCTCAAAAAAAGATTTACGGATTACGCCTGTTATGGGCCCGAATGTGTCTGGCCAGGCCGAACTTGGTCTTAAAGACTCTTCTGCAGGTGTTACAATAGAGTTGGCCAGACGCGTTGTATGTATACGTGTAAGCAGTGGCGTGCAGTGCATACAAAAAAGGGTAGGCACTAGGGTAGGCAGTCCATACAAAATGACCAAAAAAAAAGTTGCCGATTTTTATAGTTTGCGTTACATTCCTTCAAGAATGACTCTTCTAGAGCCCGATTTAAGTCTTATCTCCACTGCACGCCACTGCGTGTAAGAGGGCTTCGGTCTCTCTTTACGTTGTTGGCGTTTTGCATCTAAGATGTTGAGGCGGTTTTCCTCAAACAGTTTGATGCGATTAAAAATGGTCGACCGCCAAGATGACCTGTCTGTAGCAAGCTCCTCCCAACGTTCAGGGTCGATATTGCAAGCGTTAAGGTGTCGTTTGAGCAGGGTCGCGAATGTATAGTTCGTTTTTTTAGTATTAGAAAGAATGTAAGCAATCTTTACATGTCTTTTAATTGAAAAACACTTTTTTTAAATCAATAACTATTACTTATGAAAGCAGAAGAATATAAATGAGCGTATTAGGTTCATCATTTTTACATATTTGCCGTGACTTATTTTTAAAAAGTGTTTTTCAATTAAAATACACGTAGGTAAAGATTGTTTACCTTTTTTCTAATGAAAAAAAAAAAGAACTATAGTGTTTACTTTTTTTACCTTTCTCTCCTTGCATCTTTTAAGAAAAATGGTGTTAATTTTTACCTGAAATTATTGACAGTGGCCATGAGATCACCCTTGGAAAGTATCGTCGTCTGCTCCCCTCTCTTCTCGGTCCTCTTATAAATCTCTTTAGCAGAGCTATTAGCCAGATCTATGCCGAGCTCCTTGGCCGCGTCGAGGTAGGGCTGCGGCGGCGGCACGAGCGAGAAGTCCGAGGTGAGGTAGATGTTCTTGTCGGGGATGTGGAACTGGCTGTAGGGCTCCACGTTGAGCCAGCGCTTGAGCCAGTCGGAGGGGATTTCTAGGAAAATACATTGAAAACGCGCTTAACTGGGTTTTTATGAACAAATACAACGGCTTTGAAGTTATTTCGTATGTCTAAGAAAAAACCGGACAAGTGCGAGTCGGACTCGCCCACCGAGGGTTTCGTACTTTTTAGTATTTGCTTTCATAGCGGCAACAGAAAAATATCATCTGTGAAAATTTCTACTGTCTAACTATCACGGTTCATGAGATACAGCCTGGTGTTAGACAGATGGACATACAGTGGAGACTTATTAATAGGGTTTTTAGTTTTTTCTCCTTTGGGAACCGAATACTAAAAACAGATGGCACTGTACTGCGCCGTTGTTTGTGGTCACTGAATAGTCAAAGGGGCTATTCATAAATTACGTCATTTCAAATGGGGGGGGGGGGGGGGTCTGGACATCGGATGATGGTAGCATGACGTAGGAGGTAACGGGGTCATTCGAAGCATGATTTTAGGATGATTTTCGGGTGGGGGGTGGTCGAAAATCGTCAAAATCGATGACGTAATTTATGGACAGCCCCAAACGTCAAATTTTGACAATCAGAGTTACCGCAATGCGGAGCCGTCATTGCTATCTTACATATCATAAAATTTACACATCTTACTTGAACAATAGAGCTTTGATTATATTCAATAACGCCTTAAAATTACGGGAAATGGTATAGAAAAGCCAAGTGATAAAGTGCCGGTCCAACTAACCTTCCCTGCGGTACTCCGTGCCGAACCACTTCTCCTTGGCGTCGTAGTCAATCTTCCTCGAGTGCTTGTTGGACAGGATCATGATGTTCACGCTGTCTGCGCTCATACACTCCAGCACCTCACGGATAACCTACAGGACTCTTTATAAGGTAGAGTGCCGGTCCAACTAACCTTCCCTGCGGTACTCCGTGCCGAACCACTTCTCCTTGGCGTCGTAGTCAATCTTCTTCGAGTGCTTGTTGGACAGGATCATTATATTCACGCTGTCTGCGCTCATACACTCCAGCACCTCACGGATTCCCTGCAACATTATTTCCATTAGAGCATTCTCTAAACAAGAGAAGAATTGGCGACGAAAACTGAAATGACAGCGTGCAGCGTTACTCCTATTGCCCGCGAGAAAATGTACTTATGTTTGTCTATCTATTTTAAATGCAAATAGATCAGCCACCGGAAAAACAGTAAATAGTTTTCATTATTTCATGTTTCTTTTTAGGAAACGCCGGATGAACGACGTTTTTAAATGTGTACTTGATTGCTTTTTGTTTTTTAGGAAGCTTATAAATACTTATAATATACTACTGGGTGTTTCTCCAAAAAACTTTGCTTTCAAATTTAGTCAAACCAAAAAAAAAATTGTCACTATGGGACCAACCAACCTCTTTGCGAAAACAGTTGGGCTTTCCCATAGATCAAGACCAACCGAATTATATGAAACAGCTAACTTTCTATTATGTTATTCTTATAATAATTATATCTACCTTAGGATCATATTTATAGTACAGGCGGTCGCCGGTGATGTAGTGCTCGGGAGGGTAAAAGTGCATGTTTTCTGCGAGCGACTCCACGTAGTCCGCCGGTTGAGACTCCTCTTCGAAGCGGAAACTTGTCTCTTCTATAGTCTGTGGAATGAAACATCAAACATGTATTTAGCAAATAGGCCACAGGGGCACTTTTACATGTCATATACAACAATTTACAAGCAATAAAGTAACCAAATTAAAAAAAAATAAAGGATCTAAAAAGACTTGAAATTTTATACAGGATGTTTCCTATAAAAATGGTGATTGGATTGAGAAATTAATTTAAAGAAGTAAAAGTAAATGTATAGGTATAGTAGTAAACGTTAGTGTTGGTCTGAACTCGAGTCTTGTTACACACGTAATTATATACCAGCGGTCGGCAACCCGCGGCCCGCCGACCTCTCGCTTGCGGCCCGCGATCCTCCCTGGCTATTTTGTATGTATACTAGTACGTTATACTGACGAACGACAATGTCTGCTAGTCACAAATATTACCAAAGTGCGGCCCGCGTCATCTTCGTTAACTACTATGTGGCCCTTGGCTGTTAAAAGGTTGCCGACCGCTGTTATATACTATTTAAGACTCGCTTTTATGAAATTGCGATTTAAAGGCTAAAGCTGAATGGTGAACATTGACATTATTTAACCTCAACATACCTGTTAAGGATTGTAGTCTTAAACTAATTTCGCCTGGCAACATTATCGTTCAAACTTAAAAAAAAAAAACTATACTTCCTTCCCTTCTCGTATCCCGAATGTAACATGTCGAGCGCATCTCGCTGCGCTAATTATTATTTTCGAATATTATCGTCTCGGTTCATTTAAAAGATTCAATTTCGTCTGTAAACTGTGTGTACTCATTGTGGAAGGCTAATCAGTTGAAGAAGCACTGCTCCTGCTCCGTTTCGGTGTCCACGCTGGTCCAGGTAACTCAGGTTCGAGGTAAGTCTAGACGAGCCGAAGGTCTGAGAAGCCTGCGCCAGCCTCCACCGAGAGCTGCACCGTCATCTACAGCTCAGCAAGGTGAGTGCTTTTACCAATTGACCTAGCCTGTCCTAAGTTCCACGGTATATCGTTTCGTATCTCGTCTCGTAATTTGTTTAAATACAGTCCACATAATTTTTAAATATCGAAGTAAAATAATCCCATTAACATTTTTTGGTCCCACGATCCGGATAACTTGTAAGGTGACCGTGGTTATTTTCGCTTTAAATATCAATTTTCGTCAATAAATTGTTCATTGTAAAATCATAAAAACATTGGAGGGTAAGATTGAAACACTTGGCTTGGGCGTTTTTCCGTTAGTTAAACTATCGAGCGTTTAGTTCATAGACTAAAATTGTGTGTCGAATTAATTACGTTTCTGAACGCAACTTTTAGCTGTCATTTTTGACAAGTTGTCAATTGAAAATCATAACCTATCATTGTTATCGAATCAAATAGTTTTGTTGTTGTTTTAGTGATTCAATATACATATTTTTACAAAATAAACATGACACTTGGTGGGGATTCGTCCGAAAGTTTCGACAAGAGCCGTGTAGGTCGGGATTATGCGTTCGTGCGGATGGAGTATATAAAGAGTTCCGATCTGCAAGGTTATTGTTTACAAGATGTAATTAAACTTGAAAGTGAATTTCATGCCTTTCAAATTGAATTGCTTTCGGCGATTCCAGCTGGTGATAGGTCAAGTGAATTAGAAATATCATCACAGTTCGAACAAATGGTAAAATCCATAAAAATACGTTTAGCGGAAATAAAACCTGAAGTGTTAAATAAAAGTGACAGTTGCGGTTCAAGTTCGAGTGTTAAATTACCTAAAATTAATATAGTTCCTTTCGATTCGAAAATTGAGAATTGGGTGTCGTTCATCCAGATCTTTGACTCGCTGATTCACAGTAAAAATATCCCGGCAGTAGAAAAACTGCACTATTTGTTGTCGAGTGTTACCGGCCATGCTTTCGACTTAATTAAAAATTACCCATTATGTGATGAAAATTATTTAATGGCCTATAACACACTAAAATTACATTTTGAGAAAAAAAGGGTGATTGCCAGTATATTTTATGAAAAAATATTAAACTGTGAGGCGGCGAAGTCCAAGACTGCATCGGAATTAGTTAGAGTTTGTCGAACCTTTAAGGAAAACTTAGAAATTTTATCAAAGTATCAATTGCCTGACAGGAACTTTATGTTATTCCATGCACTTTGGTCAAAATTAGATGTTAGTAGTAAGGAAGCTTTTGAGTTGCAACTTGAATCAAACACAGAAATTCCCAGTTATGAGGAATTAATTTCGTTTATTGAAAAGCGGAGCCAGGCATTAGAGAACAGCGTTGGTAAGTCGTTAACATTATCTAGTAAACCAGTGTATAGTAAGCCAGTGTCGAATAAGGCTAAGCCTGCTCTCCTTGTGCCGCCAGTGAGCAACTGTGCCATGTGTTCAGCACCGGGACACAAATTGGATAACTGTACTAAATTTTTGGAACTGCAGCCATTGGAAAGGTTTGCTCAGGTTAAGGAGAGGAGACTTTGCATACTTTGTTGTAGGCCATCACACTCGGTTAAAAATTGTAAATCATCGGTGACTTGTGGCATCTGCAAGCGCAGACACCACACATTATTGCATTTCGAAAAGGATAAGGAGTTGGAACCAACAGCTCCGCCGACCCAAGTGGCATTGGCTGTGCATAATGCAAATGCACCAAGTCTATTCTCGACAGCTATCGTGATGATAAAAAATAAATTTAATAATTTTGTACCAATTCAAATGCTGATGGACAATGCCTCGGCTTGTAACTTTGTAACATTGAAGTGCGCTCAAAAACTTGGAATACCAATTAGAAATAATTCACCAACGGTGAACGGTGTTGGTCTGTCGTCGACTGACACTTTTGGAATTGTCGATTGTGAGATAGTTCCTTCGAATGGGGACTCCTCATGCAAATTTTCGTTTGAAGCGTTCGTGCTTCCCAAGATCTGCCATGATATGCCACCAGAACCACTGAATGTGTCTTCTTGGAGGCATCTGAAGGATTTAGATCTTGCTGATCCGTCTTTCCACAAATCTGGACCAATAGACATGCTGGTTAACGTCAACCTTTTCGCTGCTGCACTACAATCTGGCGTTGTCAAGGGCAACGCAGATGAGCCCATAGCTGTCCGCACTGTTTTCGGCTGGTTGGTAATGGGTGAGTGCCCTATAAACGTTAACACTTCTCGTTCTCGTTGTCATAAAGGTTCAGAAGGTGATACTCAGAGGTGCTATCTCGTGTCGAGTCTATCATTAGACAATAATATCAAGCGCTTCTGGGAACTGGAAAGTGTAGATCCTCCCAAAAATATCGTTTTGTCGAAATCAGAAATGTCGTGTGAAAACCAAATGGAAACTTCATATTGTCGCACTCCCGAGGGTAGGATGGTAGTACCATTAACTTATGTCGACCCTCAGGATAAACCCAGGTTTTCAAATTCTCGTGAGATAGCTCTCAAGCGTCTCTTAAATTTAGAGAGGAAATTCAAATTGAATCCTCAGTTTCGGACAGCTTATGTCAATTTCATGGATGACTACCTTAGTTGTGGTCACATGGTGGAAGTTGATCCTCCCTTGTCGTCTGAAGGTCAGTTTTATTACATCCCCCACCACGGAATTTTGCGCCCTGACTCCTCCACTACTCCTCTTCGCTGTGTTTTTGACGCTAGCGCCCAGGATTCTTCAGGGAAGTCCTTGAACGATACACTGCTTGCCGGCCCTAAATTGCAAAATAACATATTTGACTTGCTGGCTCGTTTTCGATGGCATGCAGTAGTGTTCACCGGTGACATCAAACAAATGTACCGGCAGTTCCTTGTCGATTTACAGGACTGCGACTATCAGCGCATTTTGTGGCGCCCGTCGCTATCGCTCAAGAATGGCGTAAATTCAAATCGCAATTGGCGGAAATGAGCTCGTTGTCCATTCCCCGTAGAATGGTTGTATCTTTCGTATCGTTACAGCTTCACGGGTACTGTGACGCCTCGGAGAAGGGTTACTGTGCTGTCATTTATTGTCGTGTCGTTCAAAATGACGGATCCGTTGTCGTGCGTCTTTGTTGCGCTAAAACGAAGGTGGCTCCACTTCGTAAATGTTCTATCCCGAGATGTGAGCTGTTAGCTGCTGTCTTGTTGTCGGATTTGATTGTCTCGTTTACAGAAGCTCTAAAAGATTTTCACACTTTTGATGATATCCACGCTTGGTCAGATTCTACTGTCGCGCTGACTTGGATTCGTTCGTGTCCATCAAAGTGGAAAACTTTTGTGGCTAATAGGGTTGCGCACATACAAGAAAACGTCCCCCCTGAAAATTGGCACCACGTTTCTGGTTCGGATAATCCAGCGGATTGCGGCTCCCGCGGTTTGTTACCTGCTGATTTAATCCAGAATACGCTATGGTGGGCGGGGCCTACTTGGCTGTCTAATCCTCAAGAATCTTGGCCGCAATCTGAGATCCTTTCAGATCAAGCTGCTTCGAACGAGCAAAAAATCTACAGTTTGTTCACAGACTCTAATATATCGTTGATTGACAACATCTTGAGCAGATTCTCGTCTTTACAACGCATATTGCGTATATTCGCTTATTGTTTTCGGTACATGCATAACTTGCAAAAATCGTCGTCGAAAATCACAGATCCAAACCTGTCGTCTGAAGAAATTATGAAAGTTCTTCATTTTCTCGTGAAACATGTCCAGGAGCGAGCTTTCGCTCCAGAATTGCGGTGCTTGTTGACAGATAAGTCAACCCGCTCTCTATCGAAGCCCATGCGGAAATTGGCGCCGTTTGTGGATGAGCGTGGAATGCTAAGGGTGGGCGGTCGCCTTTCTAAAGGAGACCTGTCGTTCGATGTGAAACATCCACTATTATTGCCTCGTGATCATAGGTTGACTACGCTGATCATTGAGGACTACCATCACCGGTTTATGCACCCTGGATTGCAAACATTGCAAAATTTATTAGCCCAAGAATTCTGGGTTCTATCGGCAAGAAGGGCTATAAATTCGGTTATTTCATCTTGTATGAAATGTTTTCGCGCTCGGCCTAAAGTGGCATCTCCTCCAATAATGGGCAACTTACCATCGTTTCGAATTAATCAAATTAAACCCTTTTCGTCAGCGGCAGTAGATTACGCTGGTCCCTTTGATACTTGTTTGGCCCGGGGCCGTGGTCTACGCACATTTAAATCCTATATTTGCGTTTTCGTATGCACTGCCACCAAAGCAGTACATCTTGAGCTGGCCTCAGAGCTCACCACAGAGGCATATTTCGCAGCTGTGCGCCGTTTCATTTCGCGCCGCGGTCGGTGCTCTAGGCTGATCTCGGATCAGGGTAGAAACTTTATTGGCGCATCCAATATGCTCCAAGAATTCATGGCCAAGGCTTCACGTGCAGAACAAATAAATTTCGTTTTTAACCCGCCCGGCAGCCCACATTTCTCGGGGTTAGCCGAGGCTGGTGTAAAGTCAGTAAAGACACATCTCGCTCGCGTCGTGGGCTCTCAGCGCCTTACATTTGAGGAATTCTATACCATTTTGACCCAAATTGAGGCGATGCTGAACTCGCGGCCTTTGTCCCCTGTCAGCTCGGACCCAAACGACCTGTCAGTTTTGACCCCCGGACATTTCCTTACTTTGGAGCCGCTCACCATATTGCCGGAAAGCAACATGGTAGATGCGAAATTAGGTCCACTTCAGAGATGGAAATTATTACAAAAGATCCATCAAGATTTCTGGCGCAAGTGGCACCTCGAATATCTGCACACATTGCAGCAGCGCCACAAATGGTTCGATGGTCAGAAAAACATTGTCGTCGGGACGCTCGTGCTCATTGTCAATGAGCAATGTAGCCCCATGAAGTGGAAAATTGGCCGGGTGGTACAACTCCATCCAGGAAGTGACGGGATTTGTCGTGTTGTCACAGTTCGCACAGAATCGGGCGAACTTAAACGTCCGATAGTTAAACTGTGTCCCTTACCTTTGCAAAACTAGTGTTAATTCACTATCTTATAGTCATAAGTATTAATTTTATCGTATAGATTTAGATTAAAGTAAAAAATATATAGTAATAGGAAAATAAACCCTGAGCCATGTCGATTCTATTTTATCCTCAGTTGACAATAACAGTACAAACTTGTGGAAAATACGTTGTATTTTGGTGGGCGGAAAATGTTACGGATTGTAGTCTTAAACTAATTTCGCCTGGCAACATTATCGTTCAAACTTAAAAAAAAAAAACTATACTTCCTTCCCTTCTCGTATCGCGAATGTAACATGTCGAGCGCATCTCGCTGCGCTAATTATTATTTTCGAATATTATCGTCTCGGTTCATTTAAAAGATTCAATTTCGTCTGTAAACTGTGTGTACTCATTGTGGAAGGCTAATCAGTTGAAGAAGCACTGCTCCTGCTCCGTTTCGGTGTCCACGCTGGTCCAGGTAACTCAGGTTCGAGGTAAGTCTAGACGAGCCGAAGGTCTGAGAAGCCTGCGCCAGCCTCCACCGAGAGCTGCACCGTCATCTACAGCTCAGCAAGGTGAGTGCTTTTACCAATTGACCTAGCCTGTCCTAAGTTCCACGGTATATCGTTTCGTATCTCGTCTCGTAATTTGTTTAAATACAGTCCACATAATTTTTAAATATCGAAGTAAAATAATCCCATTAACAATACCTTTATTTCATCATAAACCCTCTCCGATGGTCCCAAATGTTTCAGCATGTTTATGTATGAGAATATTGCTTCCAAAACCTGTAACAACCAATACAATACAATCATACATTACTTAGCCTCCTCGGGCCCAGCCGTACAAATGATAAATCCAAAATTTGCCACTGAAATTTTAACCTATATTGTGGGAAATGGAGTTGATTTTGTGTTGTTGGAATGTTTAAAGGAGAGAAAAGGACTGTTCCAATTGTTTAGGATTTAAATTTCATCGAACTGAAGAGGTGCTATAGGTAGGACCTTGGGCCTCAGGAGGTTAGGACTAGGAGGAGTTAGAATACAGCGCTTTCAGTCCAGATTGCATGCAAATGGAGATTTTATCCTTCCTATTGTTCATTTTAATATCTATCTCTCTAGTCTATTTTATTTAGATTTAAGCTATGGATTAGTTACCTCGTCGATGTGATCCAGCCCATCTTTGGTGAGCACGACCTGCGTGGAGAACAGGCTGTACATGGAGGTGTAATCGATGCCGCTCTCCGAGTTGCCCGTGTATATGCCCAGCGCCCACACCCTGTATGAAATAATGATATCAATTATCAATACAGTGTTGTGAATAACGCTTATTTTTTGGCTTCAACACTCGAGCCCTCAAGACTCGTAAGTAGAGATGCAACGGATAGTTGTTTGGCCGGATTTGGCCGATGGTTAGGCCGAATATCCGGTATCCGGCCGACGAATATTCTGCCAGCGGAACTATACCTACATTTCGGTTTTTCAGGTGCGCATTCTGCAGGTTTGACCTGTTTCCTAGTGAACGTTCGCGCGGACACATTTCTAGGTTCGAAATGAGTGCGCATGCAAGTCAATGGAATGTTTAAATTGTTTTAAAATAATAAACAAGTACGATTATGATCAAGACTGTTTCTTAAATCCAATTAGTTTACTCCGAAATCAAGCAATGTTACTATCCGGTATCCGGCCGGATATTAAAATCATGGCCGTATAGGCCGGATACCGGATAGTAACCGAATATCCGGTGCATCTCTACTCTTAAGTCTTGATGACTAGACTATATTTAAGAATTGTATTTATTTATTTTACGCGTATGCATGTAAGAAATCGTCTTTGCTGCCTTTGAGGCGTTAAGCGGAACTTAGTTTCTTTCCCTTTCCCCCACATCTAGCGTCTTTCGAGCGTCGGCGTCTGGTCAGCGCTATGGAAAATGACGTCGCTGCGCAGTTGCGTCGACGTTGCGTCGAGCAGCGGCCATAGAGTTGTAGACGCCGACGCTCGAAATACGCTAGATGTGGGTCCCCCCACATAATTAAGCTTATAATTCAGCTAGCAAACTCACTTTTTCCTAAGATAGGACAGAAGGCTGCCTTTGCCCTCGTGGCCCAACAAATAGGAGATGTACTGGTGTGGCTTCGACTCGTATTCCGAGATGAGGGACCGCATGCTCCATGTTAAATGAACCTGGAAGAAAAGATTGCATTGAAGCGCACGTGTGTACTCCAATCAGGCATCAGGCCGCGTAGCACAGATGCCAATCGCTTACGCTCCGTAGCGATCGAAATGTAACTGTCTCTGTCGCACTGATATGGAAGTGTGATTGAGAGACTTAAAGCTTTTCGTTGTCGAAGCGATAGCGATTGTAACCTTGGCTAGGCCGGCTGATCTATAATTCGTTTTTTTAGCATTAGAAAGAACTTGAAAGAAGGTAAGCGATCGTGACATGTCTTTTAATTGAAAAACGCTTTTTAAAAATTAGTAACTATTACTTATGAAAGCAGAAGAATATAAATGATTGTATTAGATTCATAATTGTTACATATTTGCTGTGACTTATTTTTAAAACGTGTTTTTCAATAAAAAGACACATCAAGATTGTTTACCTTATTTCTAATGCTAAAAAAAACGACTACATATATGGTTAACCCGGTGAACGCATATATTTAGTATGGAAACCGCCTTTAGGAACATTACCGTTCAAATTCTCGGGCCAAATTAGCACACATACAAAATTACGCCTACATTTAAATAAGACGACGCGTTTACAGAGCCTGCAATCAAAGCTGGTAAACAAAATAATAGTCATCTTTTTTACACTAGTGGTACACAGCTAAGTGTAGATGAAATGCATAATATATAATGTCAATAACTACCAATCAGCGACATTAATCCGCTAATAACCTTCTTGCTGTACGTACTGGCCGCTGAGAGTTTGCGGTTCATATTTGATTAGAATATGACTTGGACAGGGATAGGTTTATGCCATACATTGAAGAACCAGTCAAATAATACACGTATAATAATTTAATGCAGATTAAAAGATAACTAGTTAAAATGTTGTTGTGAAATGACAGACTAACTCAACATAAGTAAATATATCATTGTTGTATAAATGTATTCCGCTATAATAAGTATTTTGTATATTTTATTATCAATTTGTATGGCAGTGCGAAGTCACATTCAGGTATAGTCTGTCCGTTTTTCAAAGATCAAGTACGCCATTGTAAATGTATGGTAAACTTGATCTTAGAATTCGGACTGGCTATACAGCCTGCAAAATTTACATGGGTACACGAATCGGGTCATAAATATTTGAATGGGCGGAGTCACAATAAATCCCCACTTTCAGTTCCAATGGAAATATTTTATATGTATATAGCCGGTCAAGCAAGTTTGTCAGTAGAAAAAGGTGCAAAATTAAAATTTTGTATGGAACCACACCCGTTCGCGCGCTTACATTTTCTAAATTTGCCGCTCTATTCTACTTAGGGCATGCAGTACCGGTCCCGGTACCAAGAATTTCATTTCCCGGTTCTGGGCATGGCCGGAACCGGGATTCCCGGTTCTTCCCGGTTCCCAAGGCACCTTTTAATTACTTTTAAGAAATTGTTTGTGTTAGCGTACAATCTTTATGAATGACTTATTTTCATATAAATAATTGCATAAGAATTGATAAATGACTTATTTTATTATAATTATTATAAACCAACACTTATTGGCGTTCCAACCTATTTTACGAAAATAACCGGCACTCTTTGCCCCCGCCTGGGCCGAGCCACACGGCCGTAGCGTAGTCGATGCACTCAGCACTATGACGGCACGGCCTGCCTGCACGAAAGCCTATTTTATTAGGTTAGTTTGTCGGGTTATTTGGGTCCCCCGTTTCATAGCACCATTATTAAATGTAATATAATGTCCCGAGCTAAAGCACTAAAACATTACTACTATTGAAATGGAAATAAATAGTCATATGATGAGAACCGGGAAGTACCGGTACCGGGTCTTCAGTACCGGTTCTTTTGACACTATAAAATTCCTATGCCCATGCATGCCCTAATTCTACTGACGGAAATGGCTTGAGAGAGAACCTACATATATGTGACGGTAGAGGGTGGATTCGAATGACCAACATTTTCAGATAATGTGTGTATTTGTTAAATTAATTCAGTGGAAGTGTATCTACATATAGAAGACCGGGTATGATTATCTCACGAGTTATATCTCATGAATAGAACATATTCTAGATATCTTTCCAGGCATCCGCTTAATTTCATGCCTCTCTAATTGGACAGCTTTTTTCCATAGTTCTCTGCGAATAGCATCTTGTGGGAATCTGAATGGGGAAAGTAATGTAAAATGATAATATCAAATTTGATTATTAATTTGAAATAATTAGGTAGTTTTTTTACAGCTCCATTCCATGAAATAAAAAAGGAAAATACAAATCTGTAAGAAAGAATTCATTACTACATTTAAAATTATATAGAAAATACCTAAACCAAGCACAAGTTAATAAAATAGTCTACTTCATTTGGCATAACACCATCCCTATTATCCTCGCAATTTAAAAAGTCGTATGTTGTTATGAAAGTCGTATGCAGTTATTACGTTTTAGCTTAGCACGGTAGTATTGAAAACAAATCGTCATGTTTATTCCAAATTTTACTGAAGTTATCTGTTTACTACAAGTGAAAAGTGATTCCACTATCCTTGGTATGAACTAAAATAACTTCTGCACCACTTCACGACACATGAAAACACTTTTAATTACAAAAAAACGTTGTTTTTATAAATCAATTTAGCCATCCGTCACTGACTGTCATCTCGGACCAACTAAAGTTGCGAATCGAATAGTTTGTAAGCACCGCCTACAATCGAATAGTTTACGTTGGGTCATAACTGAGCGGACAGAATACTTCCATGTATATCAGTTCGCTGGGTTAACCTCGTAAGAGCCAGCGTAGAAAGTTTGCGAATTTTTAATTCGAACCTTGTTCTATAAGTAAATTGGAAGGAATTTCGTTTGATTTAAATAGCAATGAAACAAAAGAAATACTACTTTATTCGTTTCATGGAAGGTTCAAATTAGATTGCAACGAATAATTACATTTTAATGTAAATTTAAGGCATGTGCACACCGGCTGCGTGCGCGTCATGTGCACGTGCGGCGTTGTAGTATACAGATCCTTATGAGATGGCACACCGCTTGCGTGACGTGTGCGTGTGCGGCTCCAACATTTTAGCGCACGCGCACGCGCACGTCACGCACACGCAAGCCGGTGTGGCTCAGCCTTTAAACTTTTAGAGTCACGAGGTTACAGTTGGTCAAGTTTATGGAACTCATTATGTACTTCACGGCAAAATTTTAGCCACTGTGCCGATTTAGTTAGCGATCGTGCACGATCAAATGTATAAAGTAAAAAGTCATCTACAGTGACATCCAAAACTAGGAACAGTATATTTTACGATTCATATTTTCGTGAACATACACGGTGTAACATATTTAGAGACAAAAAATGTCCTATAAACTTTTGTGAAATTCGCCTAGTTTCAGAGTTAATATCAATTTAAAACAAATCTAGTTTTTATTGTTACATAGTGCAAAACGCCTTTTTGATGGCGATGTTGCTACTATGGGACGTAGTCTAAATATCCTTATTGATAGATGTCAAAAAGTGACAAGTAACACTTTGCAAAAACGAAGTTTAAAAAAAACTAAACAAAAAAACTCATATTAAATTTTTTCCTCCTTTTGACCTCAGAAATGCAAAAAACTCATATTATGTCTTTTCCTTCTTTTGATCGCAGAAATGCGCGTTAAAATCTTTCGCATTCCTCGTGAGCACCTTGTATAGGAGTAGAACGTGAGTAGAACAGTGAAAATAAAAGTAACATCGCTAAGCATTCAATATACCATAATGCGGTAATCTCATAAAATACATGCCCGCAAACGTCAAATTGTGTTTCTAATTCTGGATATCGGGTGGAGCGCCGTCGCAATAGATGGACGCATTACAAACACAACAACTAAGCAAATACGGTAAATGGCAAATTCGTTGAATATTAAAAAACGAATCAAGATATTAAGTCCATCATATGTTTTACCTACAATTAAGGAAGATATTAGAATACATATCTATAGGTATCATAATCCAAGTTAGACGCAGAGGAGAATACATATAATAATTTCCAAAGCGTTTAACCTAGAAAACTGTGCTCATCAATTTTTGTTAGTGGGTTAGTTTGTCAATTACAATCAAATTGTATTGTAATATTATCCTGTGAATGAGCACACGAGATAAATTGTGAAATACTTAAAGGTCGATCAATATTTCCGAACGAGCTGAAATTTAACTACGTAACAATACAGTCTAATATTTCTTAAGCTATTTCCTGATGGAAACCGAAGCTGATTCTAGGAACTGTGTAATAAAGTGGTAATAAATCAACCATAGTAACATAATTGAGTTTCGGCTCCTTATAATCGTCTTGGTAAATACTAGACGCTTTTTTAGGCTTCCGTACCCAAAGAGTAAAACGGGACCCTATTACCACAGTATAATACCTAAAGAGTACTAACGTACAGTATGGACACTCCCTGCCTCCCGTTGAAACTGCCGTCCACCCGCTCTCGGTTACCTCACAGTTACCGGCTGGCAAGGACGCGACGACGCGGTGCGCAGAGCGGAGGCCACGTAAATTATTCAAATTTAAACAAATATTTACAAAACCTATCGGATCACACTGAAAACAATACAATATTTATATGAACAAAAATCATGTTTTCAACTTACGTAATATTTTGGTGGCCTGAATTTCCTTACAAAAATTATGTTACTTCGTTTATACTGATTCAAAATAGGAAACTATTGTATAAATCGAGTTTAGATACCCACCTTAGAGCATAATACGATTCTTATTTCTTCCTACTTCGCGCAATGAGTTTTGAGTCATTGAGGTCATCGAACTTGACAACAAAATGGCGCGGACCCTAGCACGTCTTATCTCACTCACACAAGCATGGTACGCGTTCACCTACACGAGCTTGACTGTGCGCGTAGGAACTCGTTTGTTGCATACATTTGATCGCCAGTGTCCGGGGTGTGCTATTACTAAGACTCTGCTGTCCGTCCGTCCGTCTGTAACCAGGCTGTATCTCACGAACCGTGATAGATCGTCATCGAACTCGTGTGCGAGTCCGACTCGCACTTGCCCGGTTTTCTTTACCCAAAAGACAGTGATATTCTCTCTCGACTCACCTCAGTAGTATCGCTGACGGGTTTGACGTAGTAGATGCTCCGGAACTCGGGCGTGACGAGGTCCGGTCGGAACATGTACTCGGTGAAGTCGTCTCCTGGTAGCTTGTTCGTGTGGATCTGCCCGAACGTGTTTATGACGTATTTCTCTAGCGTTTCCAAGTCCATTCGAGCCTGAAGAAATATATATATAGGTTTATGACACAACAGTTTTCTTACCTGTGTCTACTTCTTACTTAATTATTAAAAAGATAAATAAGCCATTAAGTGTTAGGAAACATTGGCTTAATAAAACACACTAGTCACACTACTTACAGGTAATCAATCTAAGGTAGACAGGTAATTCAAACCCCTTCGAGAGCAAGCCATTCCTAAGAGTAGTTACTACCCAATACGCCCAAGCAGCGCAGTACAAATAAAATACCTAAAATTTAACGTGAAAGTAATTTTAAACGTTCTGATGAAATTGGTATTAGTGCACTCTCATCACAACTCTCAATGAGTTAAAACGCGTCTTGACCTCAAAAATAAACTTAACCAAATTTAAAAATCGTAAATTAATGATTTATCGATTTAAGAAAACTTAGTTCTATTTGGGCACCCACTATGCAATTCATGTCACTCGGTCGATTCGATATACCAATGGGTAAATCGATACAGTGATTAGCGCTTTTCATTTAGCTTATGTAGGAAATGTGTTAATAAAATAAATAATATGTAATTAACACTAATCTAATAACCTCCGTTTTATAGAAACCATGTCATGAATTTCAACCTACTATCTTAACTTTTCTTAATTGTATAAACTATTGTTTCGCACGCTATTGTTATTTAGCATGAGATATTAGTATGTATGCTGATGTTTAACGTAGCGCAAAATATAAACACGGTACAAAACGCTAAGTTACTATAGTCAGTAAAATACACCCAAGATATGACGTCACAATGCCTCACGACAGTTATGACCAATCCGCCTCCTGTGCATGGGATTTTAGTATTCAAGTTTGGACTTTGCTTTTTTAAAATAAAGACTTATTTGTAGAAAACACGAGTGTCACCGGTTTAACTGAAAATTTGCGCTGCGGCTTACCGTAGCATTACGCCGAGTCACAGAATAAATAATAGTACTAGGTACAGAAGACTCACTCTCTAACAAAACGCGTCTATTACGATCAGGCCGCGTAGCCAAGATGCCGATCGCTTACGCTCCGTAGCGATCGATACGCAACTGTCACTGTCGCACTAATACGGAAGAGTGATAGAGAGACCTAATGCTTTTCGTTGTCGAAGCGATAGCGATTGTAACCTTGGCTAGGCCGGCTGGACAGATATGGCCGCTAGCTGGCGACAGGGCCAGGCGCGGCTTATAGCTAGTCACCAAAATTGGTGTGGAACGGATGTACTTGTAGCTACCTCTTGCAAAGCAACGGAGTGAGCCACGCCTGGCTGATTGGGGGTCCTTTTTAACGTCCATCTGATCTATGTCTTGTGTGTAATTTAACTGATTTGATTTGACGTAAATAAATGTCTTTTCTTTCTTTCTTTCTAAACTCGTATTAATCCCCCGTTTAGAGTTCCACTTACTTGCACGGCGAGCGTCATCCTGTGCGCGCTGTAGTGTCGCCTCCTGAACTCGTGCGCAGCTTTGTATAGATGGTCGTCCTCGACCATGTCCTTGAGGCTCTTGAGGTTGCCCCACGTGAATGTCCGCGCCGGGTGTCCTTCGGGGAACAGGCTGGAGAGCAGCTGGTCTTTGCGGTTCGAGTCCGAAGGCGCGGCGATAGCGAACTCTGTAAAAATGTTTGTTGAATTTAGAAGGAGAAAAATTTAATGCCTTGTCATGAGACTCTAGATTCCAAACACGCTTGTTTGCACCGACTTGGCAGTGACTATGCATACATCTTTTACCGGGTGTGGCCTGTAATATGACCAAAAAATTTAACTGTAGGCTGTACTCCTCATACTGACCAACATTTGTTCAGCAACTTTAAAAATAACTTGTGGTTTAATTTTTATTACACTTTAACCTCGTAAGTCCTGTGTTTTTTCGACGGCAGTAGTCATATCTGCCGGCTGTACTACACCAAGTACAAACCAAGAATAGTGCTTCAGACCGAAACAAAAAGATGTCGATTTTAGAGATTTTTTGAAGTGAGGTTTTATTTTCAGTATTTTTTATGGTATGTTTATCATGCATAGCACCTTTTTATGAAGGAAATTATTGAAAATATTTTGTACTTGTGTGAGTACGTTAGGTTTTTACACAGTATAATAAAAAAAGTTAAAGAATTTATTTAATATTAAAATTAAATCATATATTTTCTCTAAACATCATTAAAGTAAAAATTTTGCTTTATTACAACATAACTAATCTTCTTCTTATAAAAAGGTGAATTAATTTCATTATTTTAATACTATACTACATCCAAGGAGATTGGATATGGGTGTTCAAAGTCTAGACTAGGTCTCCAGACCTATCCCTTGCACTTTTCCCACGTCTCGCCCTTGTGCACTTGTGCTTCTACCACGGCTACGCCCACCTCATTGACCACGAGCACTTTGAAATCGATGACTAGATACAAGTCTGCGTACTGCAACTTCTATTTCTCCATCTTCGTATTCCGAAAACGAAGAAAAGTCCCTATTTGATGCTTGGTCGGGTTCAGATATAAACATATCTTCATTATCAGAGTCCTTGAAGTCATAGTTATTGAGAAGTTGTAATATTTGTTTTTCATCAAACGCTAGAATAAGAAAAAAATACTTGTAAGTTAGACCGAACGTACTACCGTAAGTACAAATTATTTTGACCAATCACAAACCCCCTTAAATATACAGGTTTCTTTGAAATATTGCTTATTTTACAATATGTATTATTTAAATATACTAATACATTCGTATCACAACAGAAAAAACAAGTGATTACTTGAATATAAACCGATTATCTTACCTCGTGCTGGCCAGCGACCTGACTATGTGGCCATCTTGCGAATAAATGACACTGACACTGACAGTTGACTTTACCTGTCTAACATGGCGAAATTGACCATAGAATATAGAATGAGAATGACCATATCAGTGTTGCCGTTGTAAAAAAAACTACCCGGTAAATGGGAAATGAAAAATTTGTACTTCTGGCAGTACATTAGGCAGTTACGCCATCTATGTGGTTAAAATGTCAGGTCTGAAGTGCTATCCTTAATTTGTACTTGTACAAGTACGCGGGGACTTACGAGGATAAAGTTTATTCTAAGACGCACCGTATTGCGAATTTTGTTATGTTTAAGGCATGACAAGCAACGTCAATTACAAATGATATGGCGTGGCGATGTCGTCCATTGAAGATAATATTTATTTTGTATGAAAAATAGGAAGACTAAATAATTCACAATTTTTAAAAGTTTAAAAACAAAAGTGTCACCGTTTGAGGAGTACAATCTATGTTTTAATTATTTGCTCTTGTTACATGCCACACCCGGTATAGGAGCGCCATATTTTGTAGTAGCACTTGGTAGAAATTACAGTGTGGTTGGACCCCAAACTTTGGTTTATTTTAATTCGGAAACACTCACCGGACTGGATAGCCTCCCGCTCTCTCTGCATAGCCTCTTTCATCATGAGAGGGCTGACGAAGAACTGGCTGAACATGTCCATGGCGTGTGGGAGGTGCTTCTCTTGGATCTCGAAGTAGAATGTCGTCATCTCGCAATCCGTTGACGCGTTGTCTGAACCTCCCTTTTTCTGATAACATTACTTCCGTGAGACACAGACATATTAAATACAGTATGTAACTGACCGAAAAACAAATTACTCAAACCCGTTAATGTTTAGGTCATACTGAGCAACTTTTACTATGGGACCAACCCCGAAAACGCGGAAAAAAAATTGGATGTTTCATACAGTATGCTGGTCTGGTGTTGAAATTTCCTATGGGAGAGTCAATTTTTTTTCGCGATTTCGGGGTTGGTCCCATAGTAAAAGATGCTTAGTATGACCTAAATATTAACAGGTTTGAGTAATTGCTTTTCGTTCAGTTACATACTGTATATTAAGAACGGGTCATCAACACGTCACGTAACATGTCGGGCGTTTTTCGACTTAAAATACGTGAGTGACTCGTTCTTAATATATTATATTATTTTATATATTATAGGACATTTTTTACACAAATTGACTAAGCCCCACGGTAAGCTCAAGAAGGCTTGTGTTGTGGGTACTCAGACAACGATATATATAATATATAAATACTTAAATACATAGAAAACAACCATGACTCAGGAACAAATATCTGTATCATCATACAAATAAATGCCCTTACCAGGATTCGAACCCGGGACCATCGGCTTCATAGGCAGGGTCACTACCCACTAGGCCAGAGTGGTCGTCAAACATATAATATATTTAATATCTCCCTTTTTCTGTAGACAACGATCAAAATTAAAAGTTGGCTCTATTCTCTTCAGCTCGAGTTGTTGCGAATATGCGAACGGTCGTACAGTCTGCATTCGAAACTTAAGCTATTTATATCAAAAACTGCAATCGAAGCGCTTTGTAAGAGTGGGTAGCAAATACGGATAGCACTCGAGTTCGCAATTAGTCCCAAGATGGAAAAATGGGGAGGAGAAGCATGCAATCCCAGCGCATTACTCACTCTTCGAAATGCATTTTTAGAACAGTGTTAGCAGACTACTCAAATAAATAAATATCAGGGGACATCTTGCACAGATCAACCTAGCCCCAACTAAGCAAAGCTTGTAATATTTTACGAGCACCTAAATAAAATCGAACCTCTATCACCAATGAGCTTCTTGGCATTTTCGTAGTTATGTTGAAACGCGGTTCGTTTCACCATAGAGAAAAAAATACATACTTAGGCCCACTTTCACCATTCCACTAACCCGGGGTTAACCAGTTAAACCTGGAGTTACCATGGTTACCAGTACAATTTGACACTGGGTTAACGGTTTAATTTAACCGCTTAACCCCGGGTTAGTGGGACGGTGCAAGTGGGCCTTAGAGTGCTCACTCCATTACTTCAGTTTTAGTACTGGTTATAATATTAGCTGAAAATTGTTGAGCATTAGACTTTTCGGTCGGTGCTACATCTGCATATTGTCAAGTAGCAGAACTGATAATTCCGCTACTCGATGCTAGGTGTCGACTGCGAAAATAATAGTCGTTTTGGTACCTAAATGATGTATGGAGTGAGCACTCTATTCTTACTATATTTCTCTATAGTTTCACGAACGTTTGATCTGAGTGATAACTGTGATCAGACGTTCTTAGGGTCGGTTGCACCAAACTGTTCGTATCGTTAAAGAGTTCGCTAAATTTTTATGTATGGAACGTTTCATAAAGCGCCGGGGCGCGCCGCGTCGGCTGACGTTGATCAGTCTCAAGTCTGTCAAATGTCCCTTAATGCAACCCTCCCTTGCCCCTTCTCCCTTGTTTCTTTTTTTGGTTGTCCCTTGGTGCAACTGGTCCTTAATGTTTTGTATCTTAACCTCGTGCCGCCCACCATACAAAATTATAGCCAAGGAAGTTTGACTCTTGTTGTATTTTCAATTAATTTCGTTTTTAATTAAGGTTGACATTCCATAGAAACTAAGTGATACATCCTAATGTACATTGGGCGGCACAAGGTTAAGTTCACCTTGATGAAGGCGTCGAACTCGTTCTCCTTGGGATATTTCTCGCTGCCCATGAACACCATGTGCTCGACGAAGTGCGCCAGCCCCTGTATGTCGGGCGGGTCGCTGTAGCTGCCCACGCCCACGCACAGCGCGCATGCCGCCTGAAACAATACAATACTTATAAATCTTACCATAATTAACCTGTTTACTATATGCTCTTCTGAGTCACAGAGGCCCAAGGCTTGGGGCTGACTTAGTTACATTGCGGGCTGTTGGTTACGTCAAATTCCACCGACCGAATCAAAAACCGCAATGTAACAAACTCGCATGCGAGTTCTCGCATTTTCTAAATGAGGCCTAAGGGCTCGTTTAACTAAAATCGCATGCGAGTTTGCGCACCGTCCAAATCAGCCTTTATTCCTAACTAAACATAGTTTTAACTCTAATTAAATAAGTCAAGATTCCAAATTCAATTCGAAACTAACAATTCTGGGACTTCGGAGGATAGGCCCCGTGCATGAACTATAAGGGGCAGCTTAGGAGCCGTCAGATTTTTGGCGCGAGGCGTAGATGTGTCGTTTATGCTTCCTATTAACCCATAAGATGGCACTGATGGCAGAACCTATGCACAAGGAAAAGTTACCGACGAGAACGGTAGATGGTAGCACTTCCTTTGGCAATGTACATGTGCACATACGTTTCCAATTCAGGCCACAAGATGGCAGACCCTCCAACGCGCACGGGCCCTATGACGTATACTTCGCGCAGGAATACCGTGGAAGCTAAATGAATCAGCCGCACCCCCTTCGGCTTGCTAGCTCACCCCCCGAATCTAAATACGATGTATTTTGTGAATTTTGTGTTTAAATTGTAATCCATTATAAGACGTAGGCTTCTAGCCTCGCGCGTCATTCTGTAGTTTGTGCGTACTACATAGTAGCATAATTGAGTTAAACCTAAGCCGACTCTAAACCCGACCAACTTACTTTAAAAGGTTATGAACTACGTCAGTTTTAGCATTAAAACCTTTAAACTCTAGTTGACCGAGGTGAATGTTGACTGAATGAAGGAGATATCACTTTCTTACACTTTTTTTTCTCTGTGTGGTCTTAGTCGTTAGCACAAAGAATGTTTGTCGTTGTTTGACTTTTTTACAGGTCTGATGATTATCTGGGGGCACGGCAGTGCCCCGCCATGGCGAGCAAAACAAAGAGGCACGGCCGTACCATCCTTTTCTCGAAGCGATTCAGGCCATTTTCGAGGGCCTGTAATTTTGTGCTGGCTGAAGCTAGAACCCTGAATTTTCAGTGATAGTCATTATATGTGTTACAAATTAAAGATATCTTATTGATACTGTTTTTACACCCCCTGGCACTGATTAAAATAACCGACTTGGCTTCACATTACATCTCAAAACTTTTTGTAGTACGAGTAGAAGCGTTGCGAGACTTGCACCTTTTTACATGTAATGTTTTTGATGGGATTTATTATTATAATATACTTATTTAGGGTCGCGTTTATTATTAATCAAATCGGACCACAGACCACACTAGTTTGTTTTTATTATAGCCTGCATTTGCATAACAACAACTACATATAAGAGAGCACTTTTACAGTTTTTTTTACAATGTGCGCAGTGTTAACAACTTCACAAAAGCGGTCATTGGGAGAACGTTAAAGTTGATAATTTCAGGTACCTATCGTTGGAATCTAATAGCAAATCCTGTAACTAGGGTTGCCAGTGATACTATAATATATAGTATTTAACTATATTTGACTTTATGAAATACGAAACACATAAAGTATGCTAAAATACTTTTCACTTCTCATGCTCAAAAAGTGCACCTTTATGTCGTGCGTCGACGACATAAAATCGCATTTTATGCTCTAGAGCATAAAAGTAAAATTTTCTTTTAAGACTAAGGTAATCGGTCTCAACAGCCAAACAGTTAAAGTTAAAACATATTGCACAATTTTACTGAGCAATAAAATTGTGTAGATGACAAAACTTGTTATATTATTTTATTTTTGCTACAATTTATTAGAAATCCGTATTTTCTGTCATTAAATTTAGTGAATCACATAAAATTGGAGTCGATTATCGTTCAAAAATGCTCCGAAATGTTTGACTTGGCAGAAAACCAAGCGTCTGAAACTCTGATCACATGTTGAAAATTAAAAAAAAATATTAAAAAGTTAGTTGGCGGGAATTGGTTATGTATTTGTATTATGTTCTTTCGCTTGACGACAATTTCGTGGTGTAAATTGTCGTGAAAAATGTGTTTTATTTTCCTCGCAATCGAAGTGAAAAGCAGAGTGTACAACAAGGGCATAAATGCCCATTTTTACCCTCGTCTACTATTTTGGTCTTCGCCTTCGCTCAGACCAAAAAATTGCCTCGGGTAAAAATGGGTCACTTTATGCCCTTGTTGTACAATCTACTATTATTGAAACTGAAACTAGAACAAGCAAAAAATATGTAAGAAATAAAGAAATACATTATTTTTTCTGTATACACTTTATTTAAAAAAATCTGGCAATCCTACCTGTAACCGAGACCGAGAGAATGTCACGCAACAGCGTTGGAGTCCAAACATTGCGTAAGTATACAGTAACGTAACTCGAGCCAATTGAAAGACCAACTGTGCTATTACCGATAGTGGAGACAGCATTTACAAACTTTTACGGTATTTTTAACTTTAATAAATAAAAATAAAAAGCCTTTTTAAGATTTTATTCCGTTACCACTTATACAAACTATGTTTAAACTAAATACTATTTTATACGGATCTAATAACGGACCGTTCCGGGTACCTATATGCCTTATTTTTAACTTTACTTGTGTCTAACTAGTTATAAAATAAATACTATATTATGTACATGTAATCCATTTGAGAATACATTAATTTTTTAATTTAGTATCATAGACTAGGAATCCTCTAGACCGAGTTTAGAGCAATTATTTCATGCAACCGATGATGCCAAAGATGCGGGGGTGCGCGGGACGACGTGAGCAAAATCCCGTGCGTGATTGGTCCGTTCAAAGACACGGACGTCACACAAAGACACTTTCGACTCGAACGTGGAGTAAAATTACCGTATGCGTGGCAGAGGGGGTAGCACGACTATGCTAAGTCTGGAGGATGTTTTGTCTGTGTTTTGTATAGACCTTCTTTTCTTTTTTTTTTCTAAGAAGGTCGGTAACATTCCATTTATTGTCAATTTGCCCCGTTTTTCGAAATAGTATCAAAGATAGAAGAATAGTATACCTAATCTAAAGTTTTTTTCTTTCAATCAATCAATACCTAGTTAAGAATATTGCGATAAGTAGCGTTTCCATTGCCGCTATTGTACGCTTACGTGATTCAATCGCAAACTGTTATCAACAGAACGTGTGTAACCCTGACCTGAACTAGGTATCGATTTCTTTTCTAGACTTTCTTGGCTTAGGGTGGTATTCCATCTGTCCAATCTTAGTCCAATGTCAATGCGTCTCGCTTTCTTATTAAGCAAAATGTGGGACAAAATGCACATTGGACAGGTGAAGCACCTTATTAGGGAAATCTGAAAAGTTTACATTTTAATTTTTCATTTCAACTGCCTTTGTAAAAAAGTCCAAGATTAATTATTGTTTTAGTTATTTTTCTGGTTATATGTAGATCGATGTTGCTACACGCTTTCACTTAGGGTTTCACTGGCTTAGCTTGTTTATTTATTATGTCGCAATGGAAATTATCACTACACCTTATAAAACAAAGTCCCCCGCCGCGTCTGTCTGTGTGTATGTATGTTCGCAATAAACTCAAAAAGTACTGAACGGATTTTCACGCGGTTTTCACCTATCAATAGAGTGATTCTTGAGGAAGATTTAGGTGAATATTTTGTTAAGGTTTTGTGTAACCCGTGCGAAGCCGGGGTGAGTCGCTAGTTTACTATAAGTTTTAAATTTACATTGCAGTTAACTTGCATTCAGAACCACTGCTTTTTCTGCCATATTAAATAAAAAATGTAGAATAAACGTAGTAAAACCGGAATATCCAGCAGTGAACTGCAATACGAGTAATGCTAATGAATATGATACTAACATAAGTACATATACTTACATACGTTAGGCTACGCAAGGCTGGACATAATTACACTGCAATTTTATGACAGCCACTATTTACCAGAACTGCTAGCAGGAGTTGCGTTCTCACGCGCGACTCCATACATCTAGCGCGACTTCAAGTATGGAGTAGAACTTATGCTAGACCGTTATTTCTATTTTCTACCGTTTAATGCAGCGACCAAAACCTTTTCAACCAAGAACTAAGTAAGTTTTTTGTATTCCAGGTACGTACTGAAATGAAATGATAGTTGCATTTGCCAATATAATAGTTACCCAATCATCCTGCTTTTGGACTACTTGTGTACGAAAATGACAGATCAGGATGACAAATCAGGGAAACCGAACCTTACTAATAATACCATGTGCAATCGGTACTCGATATATAATCGTACATATATATACGCGACTGTACCCATTACTGTAACTTTTGTTATGAGAGCAACCCTGATATCGAAAAAAAAATATCGCCCATTGTTAAAAGTTGATCATAGAAATCAGTACAATGTCAGCCAGTATAAAAACACTCTAAATTAATATTTATTAGTAGGTTAGTGTCTGCAATAAACTTGTACAAAAATGTAATGCTATTAGATGGCGGTCATCATAACTTAATCCTCTCGCAGCCCAATGGTTGCCAACTCCTGGTTTAAAAATATGTGCATAATGTTTTCTAAATCCTTAATTATTTGTGGACATGAAAAGAGCCGAAAGAAAATTACCTACTCTGACATGATATGTCTGTCGGCGGCCGATCGTAAGATCAGGCAGATCGTAATGTTCCTGTGTAATGTTTTGACGATAGTCAGATTAAACCAATATATAGGTTCGTTAGGTTGCTTTCGATGCCCGAAGGGCAAACTGCCCAGAAATAGGAACCCCGCATAGCGGGGCTCCGTCGACTCACACGCGTATTCGGGAAACGAGATAATCACAAGATCTAGAGACGATATATAGATCAACTAGATTTACATTAGATATCGACTAGATGTGACTTAGATATCTAAGTCATAACTTGTCGAAATCGTTCAAGAGGACCTGCAGAGTCGCGGAAACGTCAAATTTGACATATCTATCTTACAAATATCTTTAAATTATCCATATCGTAACTTGTTGAGGTCTAGTAGAGATCTAATTCATTTCCCGCATCGAGCCGTCAGGGAACGAGTCAAAGATTTTCACGTTTCACGATATGCCTAGGAATTTCACGATATGCCTGATCTTACGATCGGCCGCCGTCATGTCTAACATCTAATGGTGACAAACTGTATATCTATCGTCTTCGTATCTGTATCTGTACGGATATGATGGTCGTTCTTGTCTACGTGACAGCGTGATAAAACGGAGTCCGTCACTTTCTCGCGGTGTTAAAAAGTGACAGTTATTTTATCACGTGGATAAAACCATCCATAATACGCCTGCTGGAGCGAACATAGCTTAGGTACCTAACTACTTACCTATTTGGTACTTATATAAATGTTGGGACCTTGATTTCAAGATTTCTATGCAGCTACTTGTATGGAGGGAAACGGAGTGGTACAGTCGAGTAACAGATATTCATTCACGTTTCGCCATACGACTATTAGTCGGTATAAGTAGTCAATTTACGATTTCCCTAATCATTCATTACTCTACTAATACCAGCAGTCTACGAAACTATTTATTAATCCTGAAAAATATTTACTTGGTATAACCCATTTTAAACAAGCGTCACCGGGTACTTTTGAAAAAGTCAAAATTGATTTGGTTTGGTACCTATATTCTACCCTGATGTGCACAGAACTATAGTACAAGTACACACCGTATACAAGGTGGGCGCAAAAAATCCGACGAACTTAACCATGTATTCCTAACGGCATTCGTTTTTGTTCGTGCCCTAGGTCGTACCTTGCTATTTACAACAACAACTGACAACGACGGAAAATCGATAGAATAGATCGGTCGGCCATAATTATTTGTATTTGGTGGCTACACGCTACTTTATAAAGCATCGAAATCTCTATAGGAAGTTCGTCGGATTACTCCCTCCCACGGTGTATACTTTAAATGATTAAACCCTAACTACCCTATTATATGCTGCAATACCTACGGCAATAGTCTGAGAGGTCATACCGTATCGAGAGATAGCCCGAGAAAGAAATCCTTGCACCGCTTTATACATATTCTCTTCAAGAATGCCTTTAGAACGCGTTTGGACCGACGCACCTGCCGAGATGCATAGAGTTAATTTAATAATATAAATACCTACAGCCAAGATCGAAAACATGTATCTGTATATACACGGCTAGGATTTTAACTGATATGTCAGGATCTTTGGTCCTTTGTCATCAGGATTGCTGGATTGCGGGGGACATCGCGAGTGTCAGGGTTTTTTAGAAACCTTACGTAACCGCTAGAGGTTAACTGAAAGTTTGGAGTTGAGCAAAGGAAAGGGAGGGTTAAATATGCTGTAGCTACAACATATGGTGGCGATTAGGGGGCTAGTGACTCACTGGGCCATTTTTGGAGAACAAAACTTTTAGGAAATGACAGGATATTATATATTACCTACCTATAAAGCAACACTGAGAGAAAAATCATCACCAGGAATTAAAAAACAGTTCTGTACTGGGGGAAAAAATGAAGTTTTAGTAATAATTATGGACGTTTCACTATTTCTGTAAAGTTTATTTATTTCTACAAACAGCTCAGTAATCCCAAATATAATTTCAACAAACAGATAATAGAAATTGCAAAAGTCAATTTGTTCCTATTAGTTAACTCTCCTTGTCCCCGGATTAAGTTTATTTTTGTAATTCTAAGTGTGTTTTTGTTGTACTTTTCTCTCAGTGAAGAGTGAATAAAATAAGATATTACTGACGAGCGACGACTACACGTTTAATTCCAAGATAGTTAACATACCTACATATTTTCTACACCGTGGGTGGTTGTCGCTTCCAGTTTTCCCCTCGATGCGTTTCACACGTATTAAATACCTACCCATAGTGCCTATGCCAATAAAACTGGGTGAAAGTAACACCTCATGCAACGACGTCGTCTAAGTGCCTTTCATACCGGATATCGTGAAATCTACTAATTTGCTGACTGACACTAAATATACAATAAAAATAGGATACGGCGCCAATACACGAAGAAGACTAACGGGATATAAACGTCCTCAAGGCCCTGTGCCATTTTCCTTTATATATGTATGTATTAACCTACCACTACACTCCAATAAGACCTCTACAACGAGTTCGTAAGTTCATTAATAGTTTTGGGCCTACACTTAAGTCCAACGTACCTACGAAAGATGAAGGATGAAGGGGTATCCGTACTTACTATTACTACACGTAATATAACTAATACGAAAGAGTTAGGTTTAAACTCGAAATTGGTTTTAAAATTGTGAATTATTAAAGGTTGAATTTAATTTATGTATTATTAGGTATAAGTATTTTACGCATTATTAGCAGAAATGGAACATTTCAAAGCACATATAAAATACATACTTCGTCGTACATATTCATTCCAATTTTGCCTCATAACGTTAGACTGCTCAACAAAAAATTCCAACTAGTAGCTAAGTAACTATAATTTATCAACTAGTTATTTAGCATAATAATGCCGGCAAACTGGTTTTAGTGAAAGCATAGGTAAATACGGAAAATATGTATATTATTGGCAGTATAAAATTAGCATGTCGTAGGTAATTAATTGGTATTAAACTTGGTTAAAAAATAAGTCCTGACATAATATTTTGGATCTTATATGGTTAAATTTAAGGCTCATATTCATTTATTCCCGAGTATGGGCAGTGGAGCGTTACACAGCGTGAAGTTGAAAAATTAAACAAGAATAACAGTAGACCTACTTCGTACAAAGTGCGTCTAATCGTAATAATATAGAAGTACCATTAATTAACGGAGTGAAAATGGAAATTAACATTTGCATTCAATAATAACATGTATGTAATGTTATTATTTGTGTTAATGTTATTAAAATTTAAATATGTAATCTTAGAAAAACCAAACAACATATAAATTTAAATTGAGAAAATACTCCAAGTTGTTATTTAAATTTACATAGAGTTAACTAATTTTAACTCAATTTAAATTTAGATGTTTGTCAAGTAGAGTAGACCTTCTGTAGTTGTTTTTGTGTACAGTGAAATAAGCGGCCATGTTTTATGAATGTTGTTGAATAATCGATGTGATCTATTTGCTATGAAGGTTGACTTTTTGTTATACAACATTAATTGTAAACATAATATTGTTTGTCAGGTTTGACTTGTTGTTATTGACAAGAAGCAGTTTTAGGGTTCCGTACCCAAAGGGTAAAACGGGACCCTATTACTAAGACTTCGCTGTCCGTCCGTCCGTCCGTCCGTCCGTCCGTCTGTCACCAGGCTGTATCTCACGAACCGTGATAGCTAGACAGTTGAAATTTTCACAGATGATGTATTTCTGTTGCCGCTATAACAACAAATACTAAAAACAGAATATAATAAAGATTTAAATGGGGCTCCCATACAACAAACGTGATTTTTGACCAAAGTTAAGCAACGTCGGGAGGGGTCAGTACTTGGATGGGTGACCGTTTTTTTTTTGCTTTTTTTTGTTTTTGTTTTTTTTTCATTATGGTACGGAACCCTTCGTGCGCGAGTCCGACTCGCACTTGCCCGGTTTTTTAATTAATAAGTGCACACTTAACCCGTTGAACGCCCATTATACAACAAATTGATGCAAAGATAAAGATAAGAAAAAAGATTTTAATTTGTAACGTTCACAAAACATGTACGAACATGTACAGACAAAAACAGCAAGGAAAGAAGAAATCAAAACAATTTGATCCATATAGATCTTTAGTCACACACGTCTGAGCGGCTACCGCGAAAACCGAAATTCGCAAATTGCGGGGATCTTTCTCTTTTACTCCAATGAAGGCGTAATTAGAGTGACAGAGAAAAATCCCTGCAATTTGCGAACTTCGATTTTCGCGGTTATAGCCCTGATACTGAGTTGCTACAACCCAAATTGAGTTAGTATTACATGTGTGATACTAGGGTCTCCCACGGGTTAAGCATGATCTTGGTTTTAAAAATGGTATCAATTATTGCAGCGAATAAATTATTATCATTTAGGTTCCAAAACCCAAATATAATTTTTTTTTATTGTAGAACTTAAAATGCCCCAATTGGTCCAACTAACAACAGCAAACTGTTATATTAGTACAAAAACAGGATGATTGGGTAGTTCATTGGCTAATTGTTATTTTAGTATAAGAGACATTACAGAAAAAGAAAATTGGCAATATACCTATTCTCATAATCAATATTATAAAATTATCTGTATGACTTTTTTCGTTGTAAACTTAAATGTATGTAGGTATATCAAACTCAGTTAATATTATCATCAGAACATATGCCAAGATAATAAATAAAAAAAAACTAAATCCATTCGTTATAAATACTGTCATAATACTCATATTGCAGAAGCATGTTTGTGTAAACAATCATCTTATGAATCAACAGAAGTATAAACAGATTCCCATGGATTTATTAAACAAATGAATGCGCATGATTTAATAGACTCACCAGTTTCTCTTCATTGAACTCATTACGCCTCTTATTTCCATGTTGGTCGCTGGTTCCAGAGCGCTCCGATTGTGTGTCACTCTCTGGACCACTGCTGTCATCCGAGCTGCTAGGCTCCTCTTCGCTGGATTCTTCATCAACTACATCGAGCCCAGATGGATCTGATATGAGCAGAGCTGTTAAACCATTTTCTAACCTAATTGTCCTGAAAAAAATATTATAAGGAAGGTAGACTATTACTTTTAAAAACGTAACTATTACTGCAGATGGCCTATTTTTTTACACTTTCCATTACCACATAATTATGGTAAATAAATTTGATGAACCTTGTAAAATAAATGATTGTACTTCTTTACATCACTTATTAATGTTCACGATTCATCAATGTTATTTATATTACCTATTTAATAAATAAAATTAGTAAAAACTTACTTGTAAAGCTTTTTATCAGCTGCAGATTTTATTGGTTCAGGGAGAACCTCAACTTTCTCAGTTCTGAACATGTTTATTGTGGGCTTAGGAGGCCTTTGGACCACTTTCACCTCGGGCTTAAATTTAGGGGCTCTATGGAAACCACTTCGTTTGGACATGACGACTACGCTGTGTTTTGCTCGTGAATAATCAAATGATTTTTGAATAAAGATGGACAGAAATTTTGACATTTATGGGCACAGCATGGCTGAATGTTGCAATATGTATAACGTTCATTGACACATGATAAGATTTAACATATGACAACACAGAATTATAAAAGTGTGAATTTAAGGTTATTAAATGATGGAATTGTATAAAACTTGTAAAAATATTTATATTATTTATTCTGATTGAGTACTACTGCTAGAGTGTTGAAAGTGTGTATATAATATTTTTAAAATATGTATGTATTGTTAAAACAAGCAGTTGGCAGCATTGAATAAGGATAAATCGCATGCTTGGACTCCCTCGGCTCCATTCCTAGATTATCTGTGGCATCATTATAAAAAGTGGCCAGCGTAACAAGTTTACGTAATTTCTATTATTTATAGCATTCGTGTATACTTTTCTAGCGTTAAAGTTGCAATAATAAAATAAAGTAATTTGAGTTGGTACAACTCAATCAGAGGTTGGTGTATAATTGTTTTGTGTAACCATGGCGAAGCCGGGGCGAGTTGCTCGTACTATATAATCACTCCTCTCTCTAGCGCTTGAATTTGCAAGAGTGATAGGTAGAGAACGAAATGTCGATTTTCGAAATATCTTTCAGCCAGAAGGAATCAAAACATTTAGTAATATGGGCTCTACATACCTCACTGTACGAGTATTTGGTTGACCGATTTAATTCAATGCATCTCAAGATTTTCAAGACCTACCACGTACACTACCCCGAATTTATCTTTTCCTCCAATTAAGGCATAATTAGACTGACAGAGTACGATGTCTTATAATGAAACTTCTGTGTTCACGGTAGACCCGCAGTAATCATCAATCCATCAAAACTGAACTGACATGATGATATTGGAGGCAAACGAGCAGACGAACTGCCGCAAGGTTTTCTTGCAAATTTAAAAATATATTTTGGTAACACTGGAGAAATGCTGCCGCTGTCACTGTCATGTCAAAAGTTTCAGTTTGTATTTGTAACGCTCAGTTTTTATTAACTTTTTAGAATTTTTATGGGATTTTTGTTATTAGTGCTTAGCTGTTGTATGAAATGTGTCCTTGAACTAACCCTGGCCATGAACCAGTCGTACTCAGATAGCGACGTGTCGCTGTCCCCCACACAAATACTGGAGCGACTACATCTGCTGCGCCAGCTACAGTTGTTGCAACAAGACAAACTTGTTAAACAACGCCAATTGTATCAAGATTCGCCGCGGAACTCCAGCATTACGGAAATCGTCAGTCAGTTCAGTGCAAGTACCAGTTTTAACACATTCCGGAGCTTGCTTGGAAGTTCCGAGTCTTCCGACGCCACACCGCGACACCACTCTAGTAAATCGCAAGTGAGTCAACAGGACTTAGTAGAAGGCGTCGCTGTCCTTAATCTATCCCAAGAGTCTGAATTCATTGTTACTTCTCCGGTCTCCAGCAGAAGCAAAGCTTCCAATGCATCCCAAGGACCAATGGAGTCTTGTGCAAGTACAGGGGCACCGTCTATAGCTAAGAAACAAATATCTCTCGATGACATGCCAGTACTGACTCCTAAGAAAGATTTTGAAGCCCTAATCATTGAAAAACTTAAAAATGAATTGGATGCACCTAAGCCCAAAATCTTACAAAAGGAAGATGTGCCAAGGAAAGGCAAAAAACCATTTCTCAGGAAAGGGGAAGGTATGTCCCGTTTTGGGCTGCAGAAAAACAAACCTGTCATACAAAGTACATATGCTTTGCCTTGGAAAAAAGCTTCTGATGTCAAAAAAGCACCTGTAAAAGCTAAAAATCCTAAAGCATCTGAAAATTCTAAGCGAAAAAGTGTAGATGTTCAAATTGTTGTTTCTAAGCCAACACCTGAATCTAAAAAGAAACCTGCTGTTGACGACAAAATGCTTCAGCCTGAAGAAATATGCAACAAACAACCCAATATTAAAGTCACTCAAGATTCAAAGCAGGGGAACAGTAAACAATCAACTACTACAGTTGATTCTAGCAATTGTGAACTGCATGGTCCAAAACCACCCTCACCACCGAAAGAAATAGAAAAAAAAATACAATTACCTAAAGGAAAACATCCTTTACTAGCAAATAAGGGTAAAACCTGGGCTGCAGTCCTGACAAAAGAACAGGATGATTTCCTTCGGCAACTCAAACAAAGTGACTATTATAAGAATTTTTCGTCTCCTGCCAAAAGCATTCTCTCTGATATCAGCTGCGATGAAACATTCATGAAACTAAGGCAGGAGAGGGAGATGGCAGAGCAAAATATGTTTGAATTGCTTGAAAACAAAGTAGACCATGAAAGCTTCAATTTGAACAATTCTTTCATTAATAGATTTTTACAAGGTAGTCATTTAGAATGGTCAGGAGATAGTACCCCTGTGATTATGCAGAAATGTTTAGCGAGCAATCCTAAACTGATGACCTTATGCCCTGATGTACAGACTAAAAATGTAAATTGTCAGAGTGATATGGACTGCAACAGTGAGTACACAGAGTGTTGCAGTGAAGCATGCTCATCTGAATGCAGCTGTTCTTGTAATAACACTATAGAAGAATCCAACAACTACAACAACCACCAAGATATCTCTAAAAGTAATAAAAAACAGGCTGTCCAGCATAACAAAACAAATAAAACAACAAAAGAGGCTGACAAACAACCAGAAGTTCAACAATGTCATAATGACAAAGAAATTGACAGCATGAAAGAAAACATGGCAGAAATGAATGCTAAATTAGTTGCTACTAGTGAACTGCTAAAAGATAGGCTCCGAGAATTAGAAGATGAAATTGAAACATTCAGAAAAGAAAATGCAAACTTAACTAAAATGAGAGAAGAAATTGATTTGGAGAAGCAAAAGTTTTATGAAGAAAAATCTACCTTTGAGCAAAAGTACAATGAGGAGAAAATTTTATCAGAATATTACTTAGCTGAGGAAAAAGAGAAATTGACAAAGCAAAAACAAATCTACGAAAGACAAGTGAGAGAGATGAGAGGTCGGCTGAATAAAAAAGACAAAGATGAAGTTACCAACTTGAAGAAAGAAATAAATGACCTAAAGGAAGAAATAAGACTTAAAGATGCTAAATACACCACTGTCACCGCAAGGCTTCGCAATCAATTGAAAATTATGGAAAAGGAGAAAAAAGATTTGCAGGAAGAAGTAGAAAAGTTGAAGAAAGAGAATCGCAGGATCCAGCACAGCAATGACATTACCAGGCGAATGACAAATATAAAATATTTGGAACAAATAAACAAGAAGTTGTCCAAGGCAAAGAGTGCTCAGAGCCAAGTAGTGGCTAACGATGATATGAAGTATAAAACATTGGAAATAGAGAGGCAAAGCAGAAGCAGGGCGAAGCCTGCAGCAAAGAACCCACTTAGGGCCAGAGCTAAGAGTGTGCCCAATCTTAATGTAACATCTCGATATGCAAAGTATTTCAGCCAGAGGGATGTAATGAGTCCAACAGAAAGAAATCAAACTTTAAATATAGACAGATATACCTCCGATGACATTGATGATGGGTGCTATGATCATGAAAATGAAAGTTTAGGAGATACAGAATCTGTTAGCGGGAGAGATGCAACAGACAATGAAGATGAGAATAGTTTAGAGAAAATATACATGGAGAGATTTCAAGAACATTCAAAAGATGAACCTGCATTTGACAAAGCTAGAACAAGCTATTCAAGTTCCAATCACAGTTTCGAAAAGACGAATCTCAACCAAAAAACAGATGGCTTTTTTATTCATAGATCTAATTCAGGTTCAGTAAAAGAATCCAAGTCTCCAAAGCAGATATCACCTCGTAATCAACCTAGCGGATCCAGTTCTAATACATCCAAGTCACCAGTGTCTATATTAAGTCATAGATCTACTCGCAAATCACCAGTAACTGTTATCAACCATGAACCAGATTATTTACCCAGTTCGAGCAGATCTAATCCCTCTCACGGCAGATCTACGTCACCTATATCTATTAGCAACCACACATATACCTATAGCAACCAAAGAATACCCACTGTCATAAACCGAGAATATTTAGACAACAGAATCCCAGAGCCCCCAAGCAAAACCAGTGTAACAAAAACGGACCTTACCCCTACTGAAATAAGGAAGTCAGACGGTTCTAAAGAACTGAGGTTCCCAAATGGAAATGTGAAGTATTTGTCCGCAGATGGCAAATACAGCAAGTTTGTGTACTACAATGGCGATGTAAAGGAAAACTTCTACAATGAAGGGAGGATAAAGTATTATTATGCTGAAACAAAGACTTATCATACAACTCATCCTGATGGATTGGAAGTTTTGGAGTTCCCTGAGTAAGTTTTTTTTACTTTATATATTATGATCAATTACATCTGTCATGTTGTTAAATTCAGAATAATTCGATCAATAACATCTTATTTTTTACTACCAGAAGATGAGACATCAATTAAAAACCTTTTTAGGTATATGCCTAATTGAGTTACTCTAAATCTAATTCTTCTTGCAAGTGCCTATTTTGGATTAAACCTTGTTACATTTGTCTAAGATAGTGTCACTACTCTTAACCGTCCTTTGCAACACAATTCAACTCGTTTCATCATACAGATGTAGTGCATAAAATAAGTAATTGTTATCCATCGTATTTTCTCGGAAACGTTCGTATTTGTCATGCTACTTCAGTCAACCTCGGGTACTTTTTGTACCGAGACTGACTGAAATAGCAAGACGCATTCGTACGTTTTCTTGAAAATATGATGAAAAACAATTATGCACTACATCTGTATCAAAATATTACTTCTTTATTTAAATTTACTAACAACGAATTTTACTATGATAGATGTAAAAATTTCAGTGGCCAAGTAGAAAAACGTTACAAAGACGGCTCATCCGAGATCCGCCTGCCCAACGGTACCGTCCGCTACTTCGACCCCAAGAACCCGCACGTCCGCGAAGAGTGGCGCTTCCCCGACGGCGCCACGCTCACCGCATCGGCGTCAGGCGAGCGCCGCGTGGTGTTCCCCAATGGCCAGGTGGAGGTGCACACTAAGGACCATAAGGTGACTGAAAACATATCTTTAGTCTGTCAACTTTGTCAGTAGAAAAGGCGCTAAAAATATTTGAAATTTGCCGTGTTTTTTCTGATTAAGTTGGCTTGACTTGGCTTGATTAAGAAGGAAGTCTTCTTCCTCGCGTTATATCGGCATTTTGCCACGGCTCATGGGAACCTGGGGTCACGGCCTGACAACTGATCCCAAGAATTGACGTAGGCACGTAGTTTTTCGGAAGTGACTGCCATCTGTCCTTCCAACCCAGAGGGTAAACTAGGTCTTATTAGCCCGGTTTCGTCACGATGTTTTCCTTCAACGAAAAGCGACTGGTAAATATCAACTGATATTTCGTACATATGTACCGAAAAATTCATTGGTACAGTCGACGTCAAAAATATGTTTACATTTTTCGCCTTATTACAAAGGAATAAGGTACAAAAGTGTAAACATATTTATGGCGTCGACTGTACAAGCTGGGGTTTGAACCCGCGACCTCCGGATTGAAAGTCGCACGCTCTTACCGCTATTAGGCCACCAGCGCTTCCAGACTTGCCAGACTATTATGAATTACTATTTCGACTACACATTTCCGCGTTTGGCTTCCTTATACCCTACAGTTGCCTCCAGAAACTCGCGAACTAAATTGACACGACTTTGACAAATAAAATGATACCAGGAATAGCAAAGAAAAAATAGGCAGGGGTATATGTCGATAACATGATATCGATAAGTAAGATATTGCACTTACTACCCATGTCATAATTATAAAGGGGTCACAACCGATTTCGATTTGTATGAATGTGACGAGAAAAGTGGTTGATTCGATTGGAAGATTGTGACGTTACCGATCAAATCAGGAGGTGCGGATGCAAAACTGACAAATTTCAATATTAGTATGCAGGTTTGGGGAAAGTTGTTTATTTCAAGAGCTCGCGGTTGTCGCCATAAATCTAAAATTGGTGATTTAATTTTATACAATGTGGCCGGTAGATGAGATTGATCGATAATTAAAGTTAGACCAAGAAAAGTCTGCAGCGATTTTGATAGTCCACGCAGTGCAACTGTTATTTGTTTGTCTTAGAAGTTTGACGTTTAAAATAATATTTGCACTGCGTGGGCTATCAAAATCGCTGCAGACTTTTTTTGGTCTAACTGTATTTAAATTCTGACCTAATTGTCAACTTGAATGTCCAGTTTAGGGACGGTCTTCTTTACAATCGAAGCAATAGGGATCACCGAGACGATTTAATTTTTACGTCCACACCACACAAATTAAATGAGAAATCTTATCTTATTTCCCCGTCTGGGTCGGCCTTTTTTGTATTTTGAGCCAAAATCACTGTTTCTATGTTGTGACCTACAACTTGTTACTCTAGCTGTAAGTTTTCCTAACAAATAAAATAAATGTAATAAAATATTTATTTAATTACCTACAATGTTTATCCAATATCCTTGTGTCTATTACTATAAAATTGCACAATTTTCGAAATACCAAGTAACATTTGTAAAATAACTTAAATTAAGTACTTAAAGATACATTTTAACTGACCGCGCAACAGTAGCGCCGCTAGCGGTGAATTTTCGCGATATTCTCTAATTCAAACTTTTTAAAAAATATCGATATGAACAACACTGGCCAAACTGTGGTATCATTTGTGCACATTGACCTGTCAATTTAGTTCGCGAGATTCTGGAGGCAACCTTAGATCTCTGAGGGCCTACCGCGAACCACGTTCGACGTGTTACCTCCCTGTCACACTTACCTAAGAATTAACAAGTGCTACAGAGAGGCAATACGTCGAACGTGGTTCGCGGTAGGCCTTCTGATGATTATAAAAAAAAACACATTTATCATTTGTCACAGCGCCGCGAGTTCCCCGACGGCACGGTGAAACTGGTGTATAACGACGGCACAGCAGAAACGCGCTACGCATCCGGCCGGGTCCGTATCAAGGACAAGCACGGGAATCTCATCATGGACTCTGTGCCAAGCTGATTGGGACTTTACGTAGGCCTAATAAAGTGTAAGTTAGCGCGTCATGAACGAAACTCAACCGGATTGTGGACACTGTACAGAGCTAGACTGATTGCAACCTTCGGTAGACGTAATAAGGTGCAACTTGTCGGTGACATGGAGGGATAAGTTTATATAAACAATATTCGTTAAACTCATTAGGCCAAAACGCAATTTGCCTCATGATAGTTGACTAAAATACGGTTCAAATGTTATTTAGGTTATGACATGACACCGAATTATAGAAAATTTGGTTGATGAGAATGATGCAATATTGTATTACAATTTTATTACTAAGTAAGATTGGTCTGGGGGATACCGAAAACATTTTTTTGTATAATAGAAGCATAATTATAACGACCAATATTTAATTTGATTTTTGTATAATATTTGATAAATTGATTCAATTTTTAATTTATATTGAACGCTGGCGTATCGATTATTTACTTTTCAAACGTTATTCCTAGCCAGATAAAATGTGCCAATATATATTTTGTAAATTTTAATATATATAATATTTTATGCCTAAGCCAAGATGTTTAATTAAAAAAAAGCTTGTTTATATGTCTAATTTTATTTATATAAACAATCAACACTACAATCCTAATCTTATATTCAAAATACCACATTTAAAATTTGTAATTCTCAATGCTATAAACAGACTGCCTAACTATATAATATAATATGCTATTTACCAATAGGGCAGTCTCGGGTTCTAAAGGGGTCCACTGATTAACAGTCCGCCGGACGGTATCGGCCTGTCAGTTGTTCGGAACTGTCAAAATTTTGTTCTGACAGGCTGATACCGTCCGGCGGTCTGTTAATCAGTGGGCCCCTTAAAATGAAAATGTGGTATTTAAAAAATAAACCTTATCCTACAGTCCTAGAATGCAATTTCAACTGGCAGCGATCTGGTATCTGGTCTCCGAAGTGGGCTTGGGTATGCCCTGCAGCTGGAAGTTGATGGGTTTCATGTGGTCCTCGGTGCCGAAGATCTTCTTCAGAGCCTCGCGCGCTGCCATCTCTTTGGCGGTGGTGACGTTTTCGCCGAAACCTGTGAGGGTATTTCGATAATTTATTTTTTATCTATTATTAATTAACCCTTTGAACGCTATGAATCCTTTTAAGTTGTAAAGCCTATAATTGACTATAGTAAATACTTTAATTTCGAGTCAGGTTTATATTTGCTAATATGATTAATGACGTTGGCGAGTGCGTGATATTTTTGGATACGACGGGGTGATCAGAAGACTAAAAAACAGAGTTGTCGCCATTTACAGTAAATTTTTTTTTTCATCATCATCATCATCATCTCAGCCATAAGACGTCCACTGCTGAACATAGGCCTCCCCCTTGGACCTCCATTCGTACCGGTTGGAAGCGACCCGCATCCAACGTCTTCCGGCGGCCTTAACAAGGTCGTCCGTCCATCTTGTGGAATTTATTTTTTATGCAAGCATAATGAAACAAAGAAGCATAAATAATATATATTGGATTCAGTCAAACAAACACATATCCTAAAGGTAATATGCCATGTACCTGCAGAAATCATCCTTTTGTCTACATAGAGGCCAACTCTATAGCAAGCTAGTAGAGTGTTCTTGCCGACCTCGCCGATCAGCCGGGGCTCCACCGCAGCCCCCTGGTTCTTAAGCAGGCCCGTCAGCATGGCCCACGGGTCCTCTATGGGCCAGTAATCATTCACATCTTGCCCTGGAAAATCGTAAGCAATTATAAGGAACTAGGAAACTCTTGCGGTTTTGTCGTATATATGTCGCAGTCGGATCGTATAATCCGCCGTATTACATTACGGCTAGCCGTTTTCAAAAACAGGGGCGTTTTGAAATGCGGCGGTTTAACGATTAGCCGTATTGAATGCGGCTGAATGAGAATCCGCCGGAATGTATTCGGCGCCATACGTTCTTCAACACGGCTAGCCGTAATGTAATACAGCGAGTCATTAGCCGCCGCTTTGACAGTTTTTAGTTCCCATTTTTAACACTCGTGGCGCTGCCTGACAAACGCTGGGGTGTCCATCAAATCTGGAGTTTGTCGGACTGTTTCTTTTCAAAAAAAAATTTCCTTCGCAACTTAACTAGACGGAGCCCCGCTTCGCGGGGCTCCTATTTCTGAGCGGTTTGCCCTTCGGGCATCTGAAGCTACCTAACGAACCTAACCTACCTACCTATTGATTAAGTAAGACGTCCGTGAAAACATTACATTTTGGGGAAAAAAGCGTAGGTAGGTAATTGGGTTAGGTTCGTTAGGTAGCTTCAGATGCCCGAAGGGCAAACCGCCCAGAAATAGGAGCCCCGCTTGCGGGGCTCCGTCTATTTCAGTTGTGAAGGAAATGTTTTGGAAAAGAAACACATGTAGTGCGGTGGGACCATGGTAGAAATAAATTAAATTGCAAACATTGTCAAACTCCGGTTACGTAGGCGACCGAAAGAACTGGTCACTCTACAATGTACGATGCGGCTAAACGTGGGCCGCCTTATTGAAGAACGTATCGCAGTGACAATCCGGCTAATCGTCGAACCGCCGCATTTCAAAACGCCCCTGTTTTTGAAAACGGCTAGCCGTAATGTAATACGGCGGATTATACGATCTGACTACGACATATACATAACACTACGAAAAATTAAGTCATGATTGATATTCGCCAACAAACTGGTTACAGTTTGGCGATATTGTAAATTTTGTTTATGAGCATGTACCTTTTGTGTAAATAAATTAAAAAAAAAAAAAAAAATATGATACCTGTCAAACTGTTTTAAATTTTGATGGAGATTTATTTATTATTAATATTATTTTAGTCAAATTAGCTACTCTTTATGAAATGCTGAAGTTAGGAAGGCGTGGCACGAGCTTATGAATGCCCTCTGCACTATTGGGGTACCTTGGGACAACATGTACAGTCGCCAACTCGCCATCAGATATATCGGAGGGATCAAGGCACTCACAAATATCTCAACACGCCTCTATTGACAAGTTAGAGTGCGTGTTCACATATTGTGAACACTGGCCGCTCCGATATATCTGATGGCGACTGTAAAACAATGGTATTAAACTGACCTTGCAGTTGCGTGATGACAAAGTCCCTGACAAAGTGTGCGGCTCTCTCCTCCCCGCAAGACTGCAGCAGCGCACCCACTATCGCTTTAAATGCTGTGGCTAATGTGTACTTGTCCACTGGATACTCCTGTAATGCAATGAGGTACAGTTATACTAGGTACAGAAGACTCACTCTCTAACAAAACGCGTCTGTTACTATCAGCACAGATATGGCCGCTAGGTGGCGACAGCTCCACGCGCGGCTTATGGCTTTCCCCAAAATTGGGGTGGAACGGATGTACTTTTAGCTACCTGTAGCAAAGCGACGAAATCGCGGAGTGAGCCACGCCTGTTATTGGTTAATAAGTTCGGAACTTATGTACGAAATATCATTTGATATTTACCACTAGCTTTTCGGTGAAGGAAAATATTGTGAGGAAACCAAACCTGCATACATCTGCGAAGAAATTCAAAGGTGTATGTGAAGTCCCCAATCCGTATTGAGCTATTACTATTATTACAACTTACAGCCGCAAGTATAATGTCCTTGGTGCCCAGATGGAGAGAGACATTGGCTAGAGTATCTTCACTGGTCAGATGCTGTCTCACTCCCGCAACCCCCTCCAAGGGAAACTTGGGCAGAGCGGCTTCTAAGTACAACTGAATGTATTGTCGGATGAATTTTTCACCTGTAAGGTAATACAAATAAGAAGTTTAGTAAACCATTGCCTGTGAATTGATAATCTGCTTAATATTTTTCAGCAAAAATAATAAATAAATAAGGGAAATATACCTTCTTCAGCCAATTTTCTATTGTCCTTCATTTCCAATTTGAATTCCATTTCTTTTTGTTTCATTTCCTCTTTGATAACGTAAGACCGGTCAGTAAAAGCCTGGAGTAACAGGTCCGAATCGAAGTCTTCATTTAATCGCTTCCCAAACGCGTATAATTCCGCTTCTAGATTCCACTCAAGGAATGTGTTTCTGGGATTTGTTATCTTACCGCCCTGCTTCTTTTCTCTTCGCTTCAGCTCCATCAAAGTAGGAGCTACCCATCGGTGAATTTTTTGAGCTAAAAATTAAATACATATATAAACAGAACACATTCAAATTCCGATTATTAATTGTGTTTTGGTATGCAAATATTATGTGCAATATACCTTGTTGTGCTACGGGGTATAATCTTGCGGTTCTAGTCAAAATTGGTAAGCAAAGCTTAACGAGTGCCATTTTTATACAAAATAAATATTTAACAATGTATTCTCAATTCTCAAATTTTAAAACATATTTATTCCCACTGATATGACAGATTAAATTTTTTAGGTTAGGTTACAGATAACATATATAAGAAAGAGGATATAAGAATATTATTAGAACAAATTATCAATTCTTATCTCGTCCATGTCGACCAACATTACAATTTATTTTTTAAACCATAAAACCTAGTACTCACGATGAATTTTAATAAGTATTGTTTGAAGTGGGACAGGTAGTGGTAAGGTTGAAATAGTAGATTACTGTCATTAAACAATAACTGCTCGGTTTATTATTTTTGAGGATCAAACAACTTGGTAACAGAACAAGTGATCCCATATCTACAAAACATGAGACCAATTAGAATTACATGAGTATATGACTTTGTATTTCAAAAATCTCAGCTCTCAAAACATTCATTTTATCATGCGTAGCACAATTACTTAGTGTGGGCCAAAATTTGTATTTCATGGCTGCTGTTACTGTCTTATCACAACTATTTAAGCTTTCTAAGATGCCAAGCCTTCAGGTCTTCCAGTTCCTTTATGCAAATCAGAGCTGCAGGTTGGAGTTTTTAGAGATAGGTACAGTATAATAATATGCATAAAACTATAATAAAACCAAGGGTTTTACATTTATTTATTTTTAATGCGGCTAACACAATTTAATATATGATCGTCAACAAGCCCACAAGCTTGCATAAATGCATAACAAATGGTTGATCCGATAAACTTGTAGCCTTTAGCTTTCAAAGCTATGGACATGGCTTTTGAATTTGTAGTCTCAGTTGGAATTTCTTTGTGAGTGCTCCAGTTATTTATTATCGGTTTATGGTCTACAAAATCCCAAATAAATTCTGAAAAGTTATCTCCTTCCGCTTCCATTTTTAAGAAGCATTTTGCATTGTTTATAATAGATTCTAATTTCCCCTTATGTCTAACAATTCCAGGGTCCTTCATATATGTTTCAACATCAATTGCTCTTATCTTTGCAATTTTATTTGGATTAAAGTTATAAAACAGTTTACGGTAGTGGTCACGTTTTTTCAAAACTGTTATCCACGAAAGACCTGCCTGTTGTCCTTCTAAACACAGCATTTCAAAGAGTTTTATTTTATCATATTGTGGTTTCCCCCATTCCTCGTCGTGGTAAGCGATGTAAATTGGATCTTGATTTAACCAGCCACATCGAATGATCTCTGCACCTGTCTCCGGAGAACTTGTTTCTTTCATTATGTTACCGGTAAAGTTAATAAATTTAATAAACCAAGTAAGTAAACGTTGCTTCCATTCATGAAGCGTGTCTGGTCTCGTAACTAAATATGAAATTCCAACGAGGTAATCACCTACTTTTGCACTTATTATTACAAATTAGGTTACGAATATAAATAAAATAAGAGTAATATTATCAAAATAAATATTATCAAATAAATAAAAGAAAACTTTTAAGCCACATTCCAAGCAAACGTATATAATCACAAGTAACAGTGACATGCCAGTGACCAGGGTTGCCAACTCCAATTTTTTTTTACCCCTGAGCTCAACTTAAAAACCCCTAAAACTGTACTATTATTTTGGAAAACCCACTAAATAAAAAATAAAAGAAATTATTATAGATTTTCCAAATTTAGAACATTATTATGATTTTCAACCGGTTCGACATTTTAATGATCATACATATGAACGTTATACATGGATGGTCAAGAAAATCTTGTCAGTAGAAAACGGCGCAAAATTCAAATTTACTATGAGACGATATCTCTTCGCGACTACATTTATTCAAATTTGCCGCAATTTTCTACTCTAAAAAAAAACCCTAAAAAACCAATAAAAATATTTGGCCCCTAAGAAAACCCCTAGCTGATATATTTCCCCCTAAATTTAGTGGTAAAACCACTAAGTTGGCATCCCTGCCAGTGACAGTAACTGACAGACGTCATAATTAGTATTTTTTTTTCGAATAGACTAGGACCATAACCATTACCCATACTGCCCTATTTACAACATAATTTGCACTTTCGTGCTAGTTAGTGGCGACGAGGATAGCGAACATGAGACAGAAAGCACACAAAATGATAAAATAATACTGTTATTGAACATTATAGTACTTTTTAGTACTAATACTAAGTATATAAAATGTCCAATAACGGTTTTATTTTTCAAGAAAATTGCATGGCGATTAGGAACTATCCTTATTGTCCACACTCTTGGCTTTAACAATCTGCATGTGGATATCGAGGCACATGATCGTGACAGTGGGCAGGGCGATCTCCCACCTGACTAGCACGGAGCCGTACCAGACCTTCTGCACCACCGCGTGGAAGACTGCATCCAAGTTCAGGTTTTCGAACTTTGCAGTTATCTGATAAATAAAAAAAAATTACCTAATGACAGTGGCGGATTTACTCTAAGGCCCGGGCTCAGAATAAATAATATTACTAGGTACAGAAGACTCACTCTTTAACAAAACGCGTCTGTTACGATCAGCACAGATATGGCCGCTAGGTGGTGACAGCGCCACGCGCGGCTTATGGATTTCCCCAAAATTGGTGTGGAACGGATGTACCTTTAGCTACCTATAGCAAAGCGACGAAATCGCGGAGTGAGTCACGTCTGAGCAGCTACCGCGAAAACCGAAATTCGCAAATTGCGGGGATCTTTCTCTTTTACTCCAATGAAGGCGTAATTAGAGTGAGAGAGAAAAATCCCCGCAATTTGCGAACTTCGATTTTCGCGGCTATAGCCCTGGCCCGGGCCTAGGGCGGCAAAAAATTAGGGGCGGCAAATTGTGACAAAAAATTCGTTGACGTTGACAAGAAATAGCTTAAAATGTAGGTAGTCAATATGATGGGCGCTGCGAAAGGGGCGGCTATAGGGCCTGGGGCCTTGGGCCTAGGGCGACAAAGACTGCAAATCCGCTAATGTCACCAGTTTCGTCGATTTGTAGCTTAGACGATATGTCCTCCAGATATCCTCTAACTAAAATTTATGGCATCCAATTAGTCGGAAATATTAAAAAATCGCATGCAAGGCCATTCAAAAAAATAATTCTCATAGGGTTCCATACGTCAAAAGGAAAAAACGAAACCCTTAGACTACTTTTGTCGTGTTTTTGTACAGTCACCAGCAATAATATGTTACACAACGAAGGCCGCAAAAATATCTAACACGATCTTATTCGTAGTACAATAAGTGCGCGTCACATATTTTTGCGGCCTTCGTTGTGTAACCGTATCTGCTAAGCCAAAGAGCGCTATCTCAAAAGAAAATTCATTGCTAACTTATACTTTAGTTTCTATTACTGAGAATTCCATTTTCAAAATCATTTGTTTTTGAGATAGCGCTATTCGGCTTAGGAGGGCAGTATTGCTGGTGACTGTAGGTGTCAAAGCCAATTCACTTTTTACCCGACTACGGCAACGCAAAAGGAGGGTTATGATAAACTATTGGACCGACGGCGATGAGTTAAAAACTTAGTACAGACACCACACGGGATTATTTATATGCCATTTAGGGTTTTTGCTTTATTACAAATTCTATAGCGTAAGTACCCAAGTAGCATTGCAAGCTGTATATAAGCTGTATTAAAGTTTATTTGTATACTATAAGCTGTACAGTTAGGCTGTACAAAGGCTGTATAAGCGCTTATACAGCCCTTATAAGTAAAAAAAGGGCCCAAATTATACAGCCTTTGGCGTTATTAGAGCTGTAGAGTAGCTGTATAAGCAATACATAAGCTGCATAATAGCTGCATTACAGCTATATTTCGGTGTAACAGGAAACCTTAACACTACATATAATCTCTTATAAGTACGATATAAGAATATAAGTTTTAAATGAGTTATAAGAAAGAATTACAAGAGAATAATAATCATTTAAGAAACTAAAATGTCTTAAACTTGTTCATTCGTAATATATATAGTAATGGCGACAATAAAGTGTTATAGTGGATGGTAAAAGTAAATATTATACAGGACTTGAATGGAATATTACATTATTTGTAAGTGCGGATTATTATTTATTGTGAACCTGTGTATCTTTTCTGGCAAAATATTTACGCGCCTACAAAATAACAAAGAGAAACCATAAGGAAAATATCATAAATCGGTAAAGTTACTGTTTGTTTTTAAGGTTAGAGTATCAAAAATATTTATAAATATTAATTCTAAGGCTAAACAATTTATTTTAGCTGGTAATCATAACACGGCGTTAGTCTTCTAAATATTTGCAAGTATTTCTTTAATTATATTAACAAATACGTTTTTTTTTATTGTAAAATGGCGACAATTTTTAAACAGCCTACAGGATAGTTGGAGAGCATTATAATCTTAGTAGCTGTGCTGTGTAATAAATGGAGTGTCTTTTACAGCTTTTGTAATTAAAACAGCTTTATAATAGAATATTTGTATTCGTTTGGCTGTATTTCGGTTCTCCGTACATAAGTTATAATTCTCTTTAGAGATCCGTATAACAAATAAAAAACCTGTACTGTAACTATCATATATTCCTTTAGTTTTATAATACACTTATGTTCAGAAATCATTACACTACTATACTTATACGAGTGTAAAATTACGCCAAAAGATTGAGATAAGCGACTCTATCAATAATACAGAAAAAAGCTGTACTATAGCTGCCATTTATTCATTTGGTTTTATAATACCCTTACAGACAGAAGTTATACAACTACTATTCTTATAGGAGAGTAAGATTACGCCATAAGAAATAGCGTTAAAACGGGGTTGACAGATACATTTGTACAGCTACAAGTGCCAAGTGATACTACAATACAGCCTGTATACAGCTTTTACGATAAAATTAGCTTGTAGTGTTTCACAACACTTGATGTTTTAAAACGGAGTTGACAGATACTTTTGTACAGCTAAAAGTGCCAAGTGTTACTACAATACAGCCTGTATACAGCTTTTACGATATAATTAGCTTGTAGTCTCTCACAACACTTTTAGTTTTATAGTAGATTTTTTATATTCTGATAAAGCACCCCATGCTTCCGCAGAATCCTTTATAATGATTTTATACAGCTTGAGCTGTATAATGTCTGTAAAGTACCTTTTATACAGCTTAAATCTTTTCTGACACTCTTATACGTCCCTTAAATCACTCTAAGTTCTTAATTGGCTGCTATATTGATGTTGCCGACACTTCCATGCTACTTGGGTATTAAACAACTTATTTAGCTAGGACCCTAAATGGCGCAACAATCGCGGAGTATGAACGTACACATTTATTATGTCGCTAACGTGGGTTATAGACTAATATCAGGCGTGTCTCACTCCGCGATTTCGTCGCTTTGCTATAGGTAGCTAAAAGTGCATCCGTTCGGCCCCAATTTTGGGGTTTGCCATAAGCCGCGCATGGCGCTGTCGCCACCTAGCGGCCATATCTGTGCTGATCGTGACAGACGCGTTTTGTTAGAGAGTGAGTCTTCTGTACCTAGTACTTTTATTTATTCTGTGCTAATATGCTTTGGAAATGCTTTGGAATAAGTAAAAAGTAAGCAAAAAACCTACCGGTTTCAACGTGCACTTCTGATTATTGTAGGGTAGGGCAAGTGCTTTAAGCACTATCTGTATGATCGTGTTATGGCAGTTCTGGTTCTTTATCTCGAAGACTTTTATCTTGCCTTGGTCCAAGTAGAACGCTTGAATGCGGAACTGTAAAAGAAACGTATAAACGTAAACGTAAAGGAGATGATCATGCGCCGAACATTTTCTGATATAGGTATTTTTGCTAAGAGAGACGACCGAAAGCAGAAAGTGTCTCTCTCAGCAGATTGTGCCCTGAAAAAGGATAATTGTAATAACTGTAGAACTTGTAGGTACAAGTCTCATGCAGCTTAGATGTTTGCATATGTGTTACGTTACGTGGAACTTATACCTGAGGTGCCCGAGACTTGTACCCTTATTCATCGGTGGATCTAGTGAAAAAAGGGTAGGTACAAGTCTCGCCCAGTTTAGGTGTAAGAGGGCATAAGTGTTACGTGGAAACTTAACCCTTGTACACCTGCGCTGATGAGATCGTGTCAACTCGTCCAGTATCTATTGTCGGGGCCCGTTTCTCGAAAGCTTGTAACTTGTATTACAAGTTACAGGCTTTTGAAAAAAAGATTGTGAAAGTGCCAGTGAGTGAGTTTTGAGTGGGTTCAGGGTTGCTTATATTACAAGTTGCAATCTTTTGAGAAACGGGCCCCTTGAGCGTACGTACCATCAAGTTGACGATATAGAAGACGAATGTGGTCACATTAACATTGAATGAAACAAAGAAACACAACCTATTTAAAAGATAGGTAGGTACAGGCTGTCTAAAGAAACGTGCGGTTTAAGAACTTCTTCAAAACTTGTTTAAACCCCGACCTTGACATTCTTTATATCCTTCTGATTGACGACGGTGCCACGGAGGACCTTGCTGTTGAAGACTGAGACGTTGGTGTGGAACCAAGGCTGCTCCTTAACGCAGGTTGAGGTGTTGTACATTATCAAATTGTATGGACCCTGGAATCCAAATATGTTTTTTAGTGAAACGCATCGCGTTTAATGCATAAAACATCCGCGCGCTGCAATGATCATGTTTGGTAAATAGTTTTAATTGAACGTCCTATCTTTAGAACGACACCACACGATTAGGGTGGAAGCGAAAAAAATATCCTCATTTTACGTTTAGGGGAGGTACAATAAAATTTTTATTTTAGTTTTTATTTTACCACTTTGCCGGCAGGATTGATTTAATCATCCATGCCAAATTACAGCTTTTTAATCTATCTTCTACCTATCACTGATCATGGAGCAAAGCCTCGGACGGAGAGACGGACCGACATGGTGAAACTGTAAGCGTTTCTCGTTGACTATGAAACCCTAAAAAAGCTGTGGCTCTCTCTAAATTAGAACAACGGCTAGGTAATAATACGTCACATCACATTTAGAGTAAATTATCTATTTACAAGGGTTACTCTACGTATTGGCTTCGGCCCCACGCACGCCTATCAAATGTCTGGGACCCCGAGTCCCCGAGGTCCCGAGATTATGTAAATGTTCTATAGTGTAACGATCATATTTGAATTTGATATTCACTCACTTCTTCTATGGTAAAACTTCGGCACATGACTTCACCAAGCCCAAACGTAGCAATAATCATACCAATAAAATACAACTGCATTGTGTTATTGATGATGTTGCACTTATTCATGAAACGCCGCCGTATTTAATGCATAAGCACAGGTACAAAGTAGGTATACTAGTTCCCTTCAAAATCTTCAAATACAGACGATAAAATAAATGGCAAGGCAAGAAATTATCAGTAAATACCTACATTCATCATTATTATTTTTACATTAAATGGAAAACAGATAGAGATCTATTTAGTTTTAAATTTGAATACCTACTCACACACAATTCGCTGAAATAAGTAGTATTGTTAACCAAGAGATGAAAGGCACTCATTTCTGCTGAGGTATATTTCCTGAGGGTAGGTACTTTAACTTACAATTTAGTAAAAGTTTCGTTATTTTATGGAATGGGGATTTAACAGTCAAAATGGAAATTGTATACCAAATCCATTTGAATAAAATGTACGGAACCCTTTGGGCGCGAGTTCGCCTCTCACATACAGACAGTGGCGAATTTGCAGACTTTGCCGCCCTAGGCCCTGTAGCCGCCCCTTTCTTAGCACCTATGATATTGACTACATTTTGAGTTATTTCTTGTTATCATCAGCGAATTTTGTGTCTCAATTTGCCGCCCCTAAATATCTTGCCGCCCTAGGCCCGGGCCTACTGTGCTGTGCCTGGCAAATCCGTCACTGCATATATACAGACGAAGGACATTTGACAGGGATGGACGACACTGTCACCTTAAACAAGTTTTTACAATGTTTTTAAACATTAGATTATATCTAATTATTAATACATTATATACCTAATAATCTTATACCTTTCAATTAATTTAATCGTTAAATAAGTACGCAAATATACAATAAGTAACTCAAGTTTAATTTCGTTTTAATGTATTGTCACAGAATAAATAATAGTACTCGGTACAGAAGACTCACTCTCTAACAAAACGCGTCTGTTACGATCAGCACAGATATGGCCGCTAGGTGGCGACAGCGCCACGCGTGGCTTATGGCAAACCCCAAAATTGGGGCCGAACGGATGTACTTTTAGCTACCTGTAGCAAAGCGACGAAATCGCGGAGTGAGCCACGCCTGGTATTGTACAGTTGTACAGTGTCTACATTGCTGCAAATTGCGTTCGATTTTTGGATTATTATCATAGAGAAATATAAGTAAGGGAAGAGTGGTAATTTCATACATCAGTTTACTTAGCAAAACGCGAGTTATTTCATAGTCGACATCTAGCGTCAAGTAGTGGATTTATCCGCTACTTGACATATATGTCACGAGTGTCGTGACTGACAAAATGTGTATTGCTAAGGCACTGGTCCCACCGCGAGCTAGTAAGCTATGACGCTACGTCTTACGTAGGCGAACAACGCGCGAACGCGGCGCGGCGCGGCGCGGCGAAAGCGGCCGCCGCCGCGCCGCGCCGCGCCGCGCCGCCTGACATTCGCGTGCAAATCGCGCCGCACCGCGTTCGCAACGAGATCGCTTACGTAGGACACTTCTATGGGCATCAAAGGATTGATTTCGTCGCGCCGCGCCGCGCCGCGTTCGCGCGTTGTTCGCCTACGTAAGACGTAGCGTGAGCTATCGGCTATAAACACGAACAAAAGATAAGCACTCCCGTGTAAATAAAAGAGACACGGCGATATTTATAGTTACTCGCCCAGCGGTGAGCTATAAATATCGCCGTGTCTCTTTTATTTACACGGGAGTGCTTATCTTTTGTTCGTGTTTATAGCCGATAGCTCATAGCTTACTAGCTCGCGGTGGGACCAGTGCCTTAAGTAGTAGTAGTAGTAGAACTGTCAAGTGACAATAGATGTAGCACCGACCGGAAAATCTAATGCTCAACACCATAAGACTAATTCCGCTACTCGATGCTAAATGTCGATTATGAAAATACTAAGGTAAATGTACGCTTCACCGAATGCTTAAGCCCTAGACTTACGTTTAATTTTTTTATTCGTTCTGATATTTTCTTACGAATATGTTCAATACTAAAGTAGAAACATAGATAAATTTGTCCTCATTTAAACATACCTATAAATTACTGAAATGATTGGACGTGTATTAAAAACATTTTTAAAGTCATTTCTTCCAATTTCCTTGTTTGTACCGTTTACCGAACTAAGAAACGTGATTTGCACATTATACCGAATAGGGAGCCCGCATTACCGAACTAGGAAATAATTGTATGAAAATATGGTGTTGAGTGGTGCTCAAACTTCAGTAGTTCACTATTAAATCCCTACTATGCTTCGTTTTTTAGCATTATAAAGATGGTAAGCGATCTTGACGTGTCTTTTTTATTGAAATAATTCTTTTGAAAAATAAGTCAGTAAGTAAGGTACGCAACAATTATAAAACATGTACGCATATGTATAAAATAATTTGGCTGTTTCATAAATTTTGGCTGGTCCATTTTCTATGGAAGGGTAAATTTTTTTTCACGATTTCGGAGTTGGTCCCATAGTAAAAGTTGCTCAGTATAATCCCAAAACCTCCCTGGGAATGTAGTTAATTTTTAGCCACCCTGTATGTGAACCCCGGAATTTCATAACAAAAGATAAAAGTTTAAAAAATCACAATCGCCCACGACGAGAGGAATCTAAAAAAAATTTTTGAACATCATGCTTCATTATTTTTATTATCCTATTCAGTTTTTTGTCCACATTCCAAGACTATTATCAGGCGACCAATAAGTATGTCTAAAGTTTGAAAAGCGCTGGCATTGAAATAATGGTCACAAAAAATAAACATATAAATATCGACCTAGCCGTTATCGTAATAAGGATGATATTCTCATGAACGTCGAATAGAAACATGGCCTACGCAAACATGAGTTCGGTAGCAGAGACCATGGGTCCCATTCACCGAACGGCCGTTCGGTGAACGAAACATGGAAAATATGTGGAACCTATTTCGCGAACGGATTTTGAAAATAGTATTTTAATCGTAATCAATGTGGTATAACTACAAATCTATCATTAAATTTAATACTTGAATCCATTACAAAACCGTACATGTATAAAGTTCTTGTTAATACTGACGTAAAATATCTAAAATTATTGTTTGATAATAGTCTTTCCAAAAACCTTATTTTGATGCCAAAAAGTCGTAAAACATGAACATTTCAAACGCAGTTTTATAATAATCTATATAGGTTATTGTTGTTCAGGGGGGGAGGAGGGAGTAGGTACGCTCAGGTATGCGACGCTGGGCTATTGGCCAACACCTCAAGTCCATCATACACGTCCCCGTCGTCCCTGTATCTGCCGCCGCGGATCAGGGCCGAACCCACCCAGGGTCTCATTGGTGGGTGGGTCGTCCCTCCTGGGCAATGCTAGTGGTCGGATCGGGCGTCGCTATATTTACCAACTTACCCCGGACCACTAGTAGCGAAGTATGAGGGCCCCGCCTGGTGTGGGCCACGCCAAATGTTGTGGCATTCCAACCCGCCAGGTGTTCCTGTCCTTACCCTAGAATTCCATCTTTCAATCCCATGATCCAAAATGTCACTTCCTTTCTTTATTCCCGTCTCAACTTTCCTTCTTCTAGGGTTTGCAGTCCGGAGCCTGAATGTGCGGAATAACCCTTCCGCACATTTGGGACCCGGAATGCAAACCCTAGACTTCCCTTTCACTCCACAACTCCTACTCCACTCCAAGAGGAGACAACCTCTTTAATAAACCCCAATCTAAGGTGGACCAATCGTGCCGAGAGATGCGTGGCTGAGGGGGAGCTCAGTCGCTAACGATGACCCTCGATACCGGGCAACCTCGAGGTGTATTTTGCCTTGTTCCAGCAAGCGGGGCTCTGCTGGCAACTGACCACATTTTTCCCTAGCTTCTCGTGGGATTTGTATGGAAGAAGCAAATAAAAAAACTGAAGGTACCCTGGAAGACCTATGCCAGGAACTAATGCCCCTGATGGTAGGTGCGGATGATTCTGCCCAAACATCGGAGCAAGCCATGGAGGGAGTGGAGAGCGCCGACACGGTTGAAAGGAGCGATACTCATTGCCCAAACAACCCAACGGAGGCTCCCAACCCTGACATGCGCAAGTCCGTCAAGAAATTGACGGGCTCTGTGAAGGGCCGCTACAAAGCTCTTAGAGGACTAGGAGTGGCGCACGAGGAAGCGCTACAACTGTCCGCAAAGAGCTTTGCGGAACTTAAAAAGATGGGGTACAAGTTCGGGTCCTCACACTCCAAACCCGAGCCGAAATCGGCCAAACGGCCGCGCTCGGAGGAGAAATCGCCACAGGGTAACGCTAGCAAGTTCCCAAAGGTGAGTGAGAGCCCTACAACCCAACCCCAACCTCCACAACCCTATAACGAGGTCCTTAGCCAAGTCCGGGTCGGAATCAAGGACTCCAAGCCGATGAATGTCGCGCAATTGGGGTCCCTATGCAATACCATCCTGCAAAAGATTGCGACCCTGGAAATGGACAAGGGACCAAAGTTTAAGGGTTACGCTTACAAGCCAGGCTGGTTACTCATTACATGCAGTGACCAAAGATCTAAAGCCTGGCTTGAGGAAATAACACCAACCCTAAAACCATGGCCGGAAGCCAACCTCGGGGTCATCCCTGAAAATGAGCTTCCTAAGCCTAATATAGGGATGGTGTTCATTCCTGAGATAGACGACTCCAAGGTCAAGCAGTCGCTATCTCTACTCTATGCGCAGAACCAGGGGCTGCACACAGAGTTATGGAAGATTCTCCACACCAAAGTCGAAAAGGGCGGGGTTATGGTAACCCTGTCTCTAGACGACGTGTCGGTGGAGAACCTTCAAAAAAAGGGCCTAAAGGCAAACCTAGGTTTCCGGGAGGTCCAGTTTCGGCTAAAGGGCCAACCTAAGACCCAACAGCCAGAAACGCAACCCACCCAAAACCCTACACCGCAGCCTGCAATCCCTGTCCCACCCACCACCCTAACCCAAACACCCGCCCCAAAGGTGCCTTCCGGCCCAAAGCGGGCGGCTCCTTCCACCTCCAATCCTACTCCAGGATCCTCGGGGATGCAGCGGTTTCTCGCCAACAGGGGAGGCCACAGGGGCAAAAACCGTCCAAGGGGTAGAGGGAACGGAGGAGGCCACCAAGGGCACAACAGTGCCCACCGCCGTGGCAAATAACGACGCAACCAGGGGTAGGGGGGTGATGTTCCTACAGGCCAATCTACACCACGCCATAGCGGCCACTGCGGTCGTAGAGAAACTCTTCGGCGAAAATGGCCTGGACATCGCCCTCATACAAGAACCATGGATAAACAACAAATCCATGGTAACAGGACTCAACAGAGCAGGAAAGGTACTAATCGACGAAAAAGGTGCTAAACCGAGAGCCTGCATCGTATTTAACAAAAACATTAACTTCTTGCCTGTTGCAGAACTATGCAGTGAAGACACCGTAGCTGCCTATGTCAATCTCAAAGGGAGAGGAGCACTGAAGGTAATAGTTTGCTCCGCCTACCTGCCCGGAGAGAAGCAAGACCCTACAGAAGAACTGACTAAAGTGCTAGAGTACGCTCAGGCACAAAAGGCGGAACTTATTGTGGGGTGTGATGCCAACGCCCACCACACCATCTGGGGGAGCACTGGAATCAACAAAAGGGGTGAGTTACTATCCCAATTTATCTTTACCAATTGTCTGCACTTGTTGAATAAGGGCAACACGCCCACCTTCGTAACTAGAGCTAGGCAAGAAGTATTAGATATAACCTTTGCTACTGAAAAGGCGGCAAGCTGCCTAGTCGACTGGCGAGTCAGTAGCGAAAACTTAATGTCGGACCACAGACATATTTTGTTCAGTGTTAAAGACTCTCTAGCTAGGGAATCACTAATGCGTAGAAATCCAAAAGAAACGTCATGGGAAGCCTATAAGACTGACCTCGAAAACCGTCTAAAGGATTTACCAAAATATGTTAAAACACCAGACTCTCTCAACCTAACAGTCGACTTATTATCCGAAGGCATACTTAAGGCCTACGAACAAAATTGTCCTTTGAAGGAGTCAAAAACTACTAACTCAACGACGTGGTGGAACAAAAGGCTAGAAAACCTCCGCAGGTCCACACGTCGCATATTCAATCACTCTACCACACCGAATGAGTGGGAAAGGTATGGTAGAGCACTGACTGAATATAATAAACAAATCAGGAAGGCAAAAAGGAAGTCCTGGAGAAGGTTTTGTGAAGAGATTGCCCAAACTCACAAAGGAGCACGAATTCACAAAATACTCTCCAAGACACCAACCAACTACCTCGGTCTTCTTAAAAGACCAGATGGCACTTTTACGAACACAGAAGAGGAAACTCTAGACCTGCTCAGAGGCACCCACTTCCCCGGTTCGTACACAACCAGTAACACACAGTTATGCGCCCAAAGGAATAATCAAATCCACAGGGCACGCAATATAGACTGGAATTTGGCAACTAACATCTTTAGACCAAACAAAATTAAATGGGCTTTGGGAAAATTTAAACCATTTAAATCGGCGGGAGAAGACGGAGTGTTTCCAGCGCTTTTACAGCAAGGACAGGACCTCCTCCTCCCGCATCTGGTCAGAATATTCCGAGCAAGTTTTGCGTGGGGAATTATACCAGATCAATGGACTAGGGTCAAGGTACGATTTATACCAAAAGCAGGGAAAAAGGACTATTCACAGCCTAAATCCTTCAGACCCATTAGTCTAACATCGTTCTTACTCAAAACGATGGAAAGAATCATTGATCAGCACATTAGAGCGAAATACCTGGTGGAGAGACCACTAAGCGTAAACCAACATGCTTACCAAAAGGGAAAATCTACGGAGACTGCCCTACTCGACCTGGTTGACAAGGTGCAAAAAACCCTAGAGGAAAAGCAAACCGCTCTATGTGCGTTCCTTGATGTTGAAGGTGCTTTCGACAACACGCCCACAGAGACCATACTCAATGGTATGACATCAAAGGGAGTAGACGAAATCACCACCAGATGGGTACATAGCATGCTCTCGAACAGAGTAGCCACTTTGACCATGAATAATATAGAGCATGCATTTTATACCACTAGAGGGTGCCCACAAGGAGGCGTTCTATCCCCACTATTATGGACCCTAGCAGTGGACCAACTTCTTGCAATCATGTCAGGCCAAGACTTTGACACACAAGGATATGCCGACGACCTTGTAGTTATCGTCAAAGGCCCTTGCCTCAGCACCATATCCAACCTAATGCAAGGAGCTCTAAACACAATATTCAAATGGTGTAAAGAAAATGACTTGTCCATTAATCCGAGCAAGACTGTAATAGTACCATTCACAAGGAAACGGAAGCTCGATAAACTAATAAAACCAAGACTTAATGGACAAATAATACCGTTCTCGGATGAGGTCAAGTATCTAGGGGTCACTTTTGACCAAAAGTTAACTTGGAACCCTCACCTGAGAAACATTATGCAAAAAGCAAAAATGGCCATGTGGTCATGCTGTCGAATGGCAGGAGCAAGATGGGGCTTAAGACCCAAAATTGCTATGTGGTTATACACAGCGGTAGTGAGGCCAATTGTCACCTACGCCTCCGCAGTCTGGTGTAACAAAACCAACCAAAAGACAGCAATAGACACTCTAAACAGCCTGCAACGCACGGCTTGTTTAACAGCTACAGGCGCCTTCTCCTCGACACCGGGAGCGGCCCTAGATGCACTGCTAGACATCATACCACTCCACCTGCAGGTGCAAAAGGAGGCCAAGCAGTGCGTCTACAGAATATGCACGCTAAACAGGCCAAAATGGCGCTCTCAGGCATTAGCCAATCTAAAGGCCTGGGTTTTTGCAAATAGAACCCTTAGCATGCCCACTGATGACACGCACACCGAATGTCATCTCACCAAACTGTACACAGTAGAAATACCTCCTAGAGACAAATGGATCAACAACCAAATGTACGTCGAAGAGGGAAGCCACGTTTGGTATACAGATGGTTCCAAAAAAGGCAATGATGTAGGATGTGGGATCTATGGTGAGAGACCTAAGCTCAGAGCTAGCGTCAGCATGGGCACACAGGCCTCAATCTTCCAGGCAGAAGTCTTCGCCATCAACAAATGTGCGGAGATCAACCTGGATAGAAACCTAAGACACCAGCATATCTACATCAACTCAGACAGCCAGGCTGCTCTGCTGGCACTAGAATCCCTTGAGTCAAACTCAAAACTAGTCCAGAACTGTAAAACAAACCTAAATGCACTGGCTAACTCCAACAAGGTCACACTTAGATGGGTACCAGGGCACTCCGACATTAACGGAAACGAAGAAGCGGACGAACTTGCTAGAAAGGGCGCAGACACACCCCTGGTCGGCCCAGAACCGTTCTGTGGAATCACAAAACGGGATGCATATTCTCTGCTCAGCAAGTTAGAAAAAACGAGAGCAACCGAGTGGTGGAAGTTCGTTAAAGGACAAGAACACTCGAAAGCTCTAATCAAAGGGTTCAACAGCAGAACTGCTAAGGAGCTTTTAGGACTCAAAAGGCACAAAACCTGCGCGGTGACCAGAATACTGACTGGACACTGTAAGTTGAATAAACATATGTTTCAAATTGGGAAGAAACAAGATGCGACATGCAGGTTCTGTCAGGAGTCAGAGGAGACTGCAATGCACATTCTCTGCTCTTGTGGACCACTAATGTCAAAAAGAAGTACCTACCTAGGGCGACACGTAGTGCAACCCTATGAGGTACAGAACATTACGGCCCAAAGAATCTGGAACTTTCTGGATGCAACGGGCATTAGTAATGATCTTTAAAGGGCCGTCACAATAGATCAATGCTGGTCGATGCGACACTCAAAGGCCCACAACACCACAATAATAATATTGTTGTTCGGCAATTGCTCATAAAATTACAAATACATTAAGTTATTTGTGAAATTAGGTAGTTAATCTAAATAGTTCGTAATCAACCATTAAAAAAATAATTTCAAAAACATACGCTTTCCCTGATTTCGGACGCTGTTCGATAATACCTTCCAATCAAATTGTCGGTGTACTCATC